>NC_089508.1:181122712-181423484 GCF_036850995.1 Saccopteryx leptura
TACGGTAAAATAAGCCAAATAGATGTGGGAAAGGTTAATAACAGTGTGGGAAAGGTTTAGAAGAATGTGGGGAAACCTTAAAATATATATAAATAATAAAATAAATATAAGGTCGCTCCTTTGCAGAATTTTGCCTATTGTGGCGAGGGGGGGGGGTTTCTGGAACCTAACCCCCGTGATAAACAAGGGACCACTGTAGATGGAAAATGGCAGAGCCAAGATTTGAACCTGTGCTCTGAGAGTGGACCATAGTGTTCTTACTAGTCTGATTTGTAAGAAGCAGTGATTTCATTAAGGAAAAAGGCTGTTTATATGAATAGGGGTATGTGTGTGTTTTTGTGTAATACAAAATAAAGAATGCATATTTGCAAAGCACCTCATACTTCTTGTACACTGTAATAACCTAATAAGTTTGGTTATTCAAATTGTTGTCAATATCACAGTGTTGATAATTGATTCTAATTTGATATATCCAGTTTTCTTTTTACAAAGATAAGAATGAGGAAGTAATAGGAGTGTCTTAAACAATGCTAGTTAAAATGCTTCCTATTACTAGTAGTATTATTTATTACTCAAAGGAAAACTCTGGTTAAAATTACATGGGTCCTACTATATTAATAAAACATCACTTTTAATAAAATTTGAAAAGAAAGAATACTGAGCTAGCAATGAGATCTGTCCTTAAGTCTTAGCTGAACGTAATTGGTGTATACATCTAGACAAGTCATTCAACCTCTAGGACCTCACCTTGCTTATTTGTAAAATGCAAGAATTATACTTGCCTGGTCAGGGTTTCTAAGGAACTTAACTGAGGTAAGTATCAGAAAATGTTTAGAAAATTATGAAAAGCTGTGGAAATAGATGAAAATGTGATCATAATATATTTTCACCTCTTTCTCATCCTTTTCTCTAATCCTTGAAATTAAAAAATAAAAAAGATTTCTGTATGAAAATTCCAAGCATATCTAATGGCTTTGAGAAAAGCAAAGGAATTTATAATTTCCTGTGAGTCTGTAGAAGTTAGTGATCGAGGCAAAGACCCACTCCTGCTTGCTGTGACCCTTTAGACTAATGAAGGGGAAGAAAACGAAACTGTTTCCAAAAACGGCAGAAGTGTACATGAAGTGCTCTTTTAATAGCTGTCCCAAAAAGTGGTTTTGCAAGAAAAGTGCTTGAGGATTTGGGAAAGAAATATTAAGTCAACCTGTTGACTGATTATGACTAACACACACACACACACACAAGCTTTCTAGATGCATTATTTTCCATTCCACACTACTAACACTACTTTATGCCATAGTTATATAATAAAACAGAACACACAAGTCACAGACTCTGGACTTACTTAGGCAAATCTTGTTATTGCTTAGATAGAAAAAATGAAGTTCAGAGAAGTGAAATGGCTTGTCTACAGTCTCCCAGATAATAGCACAGAAAATAATGCCTCTAATAATTGATTTTCCAATCTCATTCCAACAGACCTCTTCTAAGCCTCCCTGCTAAGTTCTAAAACTCAACAGTTTACTTTGGCAGGTCCTCTGTCTTACATCAGGTATTGAGGAAAAATGGAATAAAGACAAGAGAGAAGAATCACTGAGTTAAAAAGATGATGTATGTCTACTTTGGTGTTTCCTATAAGATCTCGGTATTCAATGCTCTCTTGAAGATTAAACGATGTGTGCCTTAGCATTTTTTAATAGTGCTTCTATATTTAAATTATCAGTTACAATATCATGGAATGGTGAAAGAAAAACTTTAGTAAGTCTTATAACTCGGGATCTACTCCTGGGACTGCCTCTAACTTGTTGGCATTACCTTGATAAAATTATTTTATCCTGTTGTGCTCCAGTTTCTCATCAGTAAGGAATACACGACATTAGCAGGCATTTTTTCTCAGAGACATGTAGAGAGCCAAATGAAACAATGGAAATGAAAATGCTTTCTTAGAACATGTTGGGAGCGCAGCACATATACATCATTGCTTTGAGACACCCTGGAGATCTGTGTTCTAAAGCCATGCCTTGGAGTCAGATATATATATATATATATATATATATATATATATATATATATATATATATATATATATATATATATATATATATATATATATATATCTTTGTGCCAGTAAGAAAAAGACATTAAAAAAATGAATCAGTTATCCCAGCTCCAGAAGGAGCAAGCCTGGGAGTGTGACTCAGGTCCCTGCCTCTCACCCTAAGGTTCCTGTGATCAGATTCTGTCATTCTCACTTAATGAAAATAACAATCTGATAACAATCAAGGCTATTATTAAAGTAACTCAAAAGGCAAATTTCTGACTCATTTTCTTTTTCTTTTTTTTTTTTTTTGCTATTCTTAGGGGAGAGGATTGCTATTAAAAATTAAGGTTAAATTTGGAAATGAAAGAATGAAGGAAATTGCACTCAGAAACAGACAGAAGAATGGAATTTGGATGGTTCATAGCCATAACGCATTTTCACCTAAAGCCAATAAGGGACCCACAGCATGTGACAGTTTTGAAATCCCTGAGGGTTTGTGAGAGAGCTGAGTAGGCTGAAACTCAGTTTTCTAAGCACTCTGGGACTAGAAAGTTGAACTTTTAGATAAGGAATTAGGGCGGAAAACATCTTGAAGAGAGAATTCATGTAAAACTTTAGAAACAAATTTTAAGAGAATTACGCTCTCACTTGAACACCTTTGGCACAGTCTCTGGCCTCCAAATGGGGATAGGATACAATGAAAATGACACAAGTCTGTATTAGTGCTGGTCTCCATTGTGGTTGGCACTGAGGACAACAAATTACTTAGCTTTTTAAAACTAATATCCTTGTTGAAAATTTCTCTAAAGATAACTGCTGTTTATTTTTAAGATATTATAGTTATCCAATGTTGTAATAATTAATAACATAATTTATTGCAAACATATTGTGTAACAGACTGCCCATGGCAATTTCTAGAAAGTGTATCTTTTAATCCCCATAAAAACCTCCAAGGAGCTATGATTACTGCCCTTCTTTTAAAGATAAAAATAAAAAAATAAAAACTGTAACTCAAGGAAATTAGGTAAGTAGTCCAAGCTCTGACATTCACTAAGAGAAATAAAGGATTTGAAATCAGATCGAACCAGGTTCTTAAACATTCTGCGTTGTATGATTCCTTAGGAGAATGCTCTGGCGAGGGACAGAGGATGAAAAGGTAGGGGAAAAATAATTCTGCAGTTAAAATTTATTTTAGAAACCACCATAATCTGAGACCAGGAAGCCTAGTAGGTACATACCAAAATGCTACAGATTTTGCCCAAGGCAGGTTCAATAGAGACCTAGCTTCTCAATTGTGTTCCCTCACCATATGTTAACTACTGAAAAGAAAAATATCTAAAGGTCACTTCACAGGCACCTGAATGTGTCAGTTTCCTTTCTCCTTAGAAGCTTATTTACTGCTGAATTCGCCAGCTCTCAGAATTCGCCAGCTCCATATAGATTAGGAGTGCATGCAAATTTGTGGATCAACCCACTCGGAACATATTGGACAGAAACAACATGCTTTCTTTGTTGGTTTCTTTTAACTGGCTCAGGATTTTTATTGCTTTAAAGAAAATGTAGGCCCTGGCCTGTTGGCTCAGTGGTAGAGCATCGGCCTGGCGTGTGGGAGTCCTGGGTTCGATTCCCGGCCAGGGCACACAGGAGAAGCGCCCATCTGCTTCTCCACCCCTCCCCCTCTCCTTCCTCTCTGTCTCTCTCTTCCCCTCTCACAGCCGAGGCTCCATTGGAGCAAAGTTGGTCCAGGCACTGGGGACGGCTCCATAGCCTCTGCCTCAGGCGCTAGAATGGCTCTGGTTGCAACAGAGCGACGCCCCAGATGAGCAGAGCATCGCCCCCTAGTGGGCATGCCTGGTGGATCCCGGTCGGGCACATGCGGGAGTCTGTCTGACTGCCTCCCCATTTCCAACTTCAGAAAAAAATTCCCCCCCCCAAAAAGAAAAGAAAATGTAACTCATATTGTTAAAAATAATTCCCCGTAGACTTTTTTTTTTTTGCTATTGAAATAATAGTACCAATGTTATTTAAGTATCTCAATCACCCCATACAGCCATTTTACAAATGATAAAACAGAAGCTCAGAGGGGATGAGTGAGTGAGTTGCCCAAGGTCGTCTGACTAATGAGTGGAACAGCCCAGATTCAGACTCAGTTCAGAGTGCAAAGGCTGCCTGTCTACATCTGCGCTCCGCTGCTGGGCTCTCCCAAGAGCTGTCAAAAGCCCTGGTTAACACCTCTCTTTGATGTCAGCCAAGCCCACTTCATTGGTGATTCATTCAGGGGCTCCTCTGTTTCAAGCCCCATTAGTAGGGTTCAGGACGATAAATTAGACATGATTCCTGCCCTTGAGCATCCCACAGTCAAATGGAACGACAGTGAGCTGTATCTAACTGAATTTTAAATAATTTCTACACGACTCCCTATGTGACAAGCCTAACGGAGCTCACTCTCGGCAATCCTTACCTTCTACTGCAGCAGAGCACAGTAATGCAAGCCTGCCTCGAGAGTATGTCACATCCTCGTCCCCTTTCTTTCCTCAGTGAAGAAACTAGTATCCTAAAAATAGCTCAAATTTTTAAAAGACCTTCGTGATATCTTTAGGATATAATTGGAAAGTATCGGTACAATCATTACCCAGTTTAAGAGCTATTGTAGTTCTTTTTCTTTTTTTTTTTTCTGAAGCTGGAAATGGGGAGAGACAGACAGACTCCCGCATGCGCCCGACGGGGATCCACCCGGCACGCCCACCAGGGGCTATGCTCTGCCCACCAGGGGCGATGCTCTGCCCCTCCAGGGCGTCGCTCTGTTGCGACCAGAGCCACTCTAGCGCCTGGGGCAGAGGCCAAGGAGCCATCCCCAGCGCCCGGGCCCGGGCCATTTTTGCTCCAATGGAGCCTCGGCTGCAGGAGGGGAAGAGAGAGACAGAGAGGAAGGAGAGGGGGTGGGGTGGAGAAGCAGATGGGCGCTTCTCCTGTGTGCCCTGGCCGGGAATCGAACCCGGGACTTCTGCACGCCAGGCCGACGCTTTGCCACTGAGCCAACCGGCCAGGGCCTATTGTAGTTCTTAATGGTGACTGCTCCTGGGCTTCTTTTTGTGAGTTGTGTCCCTCCACCCAACCCGTCTTTCTGGTGGTAGGGACGCTCACCCCTGAGCCTGCAATGCCTGGCACCACCCAGACAGAAGCAGGTGGGGGAGAGGCGTCTGCACAGACCAACTGTCAGCCCAGAACCCTAGAACTGGAGTCCCAGCTTGGGGAGCCTTCGCAAAAAAAACTCGGCCAAGGAAGTGTTTCCGTAGCTCTGCCAGCAAAATGCCGAGTGACTGAGACGCTACATGTTTCTGTTTGCCTCCCCTGCCTTTTACATTCAGTTTCTTATGCCTGTGGAGGGACCAGGGCCAGTAGCATGAGCTTTGAATCCACACAAATCTGATCTGTCTGTACCTCTAGATATGATGGTCAACTTGACATGCTGGTTGCATGTCAACTTTGCAATTCAGCTCCGCCCCTCAGGAGTCCTCTGTGTGGCCTGGGGAAATGTAATTGATCACAGCCAAGGAGAGCATTGAGCGCTCCAGAACATCCATCACTTGGACATCTCCTGTCGCACATGAAACGTTACCTGCTAGAATTCTCTGTACAGTGGTGACATCACATCGGGCAGCTGCAATCAGCACTCCAACACTGTAGCGTTTACCTGAATAATGCATCTTTCTAGCCAAACAGGTAGATGGCGGGGTGGGGGTGGGGATGGGGATAGGGAGAATTCTGGATAAGTCAGCTACGCAGCGCTCTATCGCCGCCTAGGCAAACTGCGTGGGCTTGGGCAAGGTTCCGAGCTAGTTTCCATACTTCTAAATGAGGACTGAAATATTCTTTGCAGTCAACCATATATAAACCTGTACAGTAATGAAAGGAGATGAAAGTATGGGAAATGGCTTTGTCATTGCAGAGCACTACTACATATAACTCTCTAGGATCATTTCTACACCGCTATACAAGGAATCTAGCCAGTTTACATGAAGAATTCCTATTAAACACGGTAGGAAATCTACCCTTGTTTTTATTAACCAGCCTATTTTTCAGTGAGTTGTTCTTCATTCATTTGGTACTCCCTGAGCACACATGATAAACAAACGCTGAGCCGAGAGATAACAAGGTAATAGTAATATGAGGCATGTATGTATCTTGCTTTCAAAAAGTGTAAGAACTAGCTAAGGTAGCTATTTAAGTAGTACTTAGCAAACTGTAGAAGCACTCTTTAGTCTTTGTACTTAAATCGCTTCAAACTACTCTACACAGCTACCTCACCATTACCTCTGTGGAAAGTATTGTCAGATACCCAAGGCAATGAGAGCATTTGAGGCTAATGGGTTCCTCTATGGATTATGTGACCTTAAAATTCTGTTGAATTTAATATTTATCCAGTGCCCATGAAATTTATGACCATACCTGTTTATAAAGGTTGAACTATTTAAATTATACATTTAATACTACACAAAGTCATATGTTTAGTTGGGGACTAATTATAAATTATTATAAAATACTAAACAGTCAAACAAATTTTACACTTAATATTTTTTTTGAAAGTAGATGAATTTTGATGTCATGTGTATGAAAAGTAACACTTTGATAGCAAATTTAAGACTTTTATTCAAAGAAAAAAGCTTTGGGTCTGTTCTTTTTTTTAAAATGTGGAAAAGTATATATTTTGTAGGTTTTGAAGTTAAACTGCATTTTATTTATTTTTATTTTATTTTTTTATTTTTTGTATTTTTCTGAAGCTGGAAACGGGGAGAGACAGTCAGACTCCCGCATGTGCCCGACCGGGATCCACCCGGCACGCCCACCAGGGGTGACGCTCTGCCCACCAGGGGGCGATGCTCTGCCCCTCCGGGGCGTCGCTCTGCCGCGACCAGAGCCACTCTAGCGCCTGGGGCAGAGGCCAAGGAGCCATCGCCAGCGCCCGGGCCATCTTTGCTCCAATGGAGCCTTGGCTGCGGGAGGGGAAGAGAGAAACAGAGGGGAAGGAGGGGGGGGGGTGGAGAAGCAGATGGGCGCTTCTCCTATGTGCCCTGGCCGGGAATCGAACCCAGGTCCCCCGCACGCCAGGCCGACGCTCTACCACTGAGCCAACAGGCCAGGGCTAAAATGCATTTTAAAACATTGCGTAAATCATATTTATTAATACCTGATGAGCCTGACCAGGCGGTGGCGCAGTGGATAGAGCGTTGGACTGGGATGTGGAGGTCGCCAGCTTGAGCACGGGCTCATCTGGTTTGAGCAAAAGCTCACCAGCTTGAACCCAAGGTCACTGGCTTGAGCAAGGGGTTACTCGGTCTGCTGAAGGCACATATGAGAAAGCAATCAATGAACAACCAAGGTTTCGCAACAAAAAACTGATGATTGATGCTTCTCATCTCTCTGTTCCTGTCTGTCTGTGCCTATCTATCCCTCTCTTTGACTCTCTCTCTGTATCTGTAAAAAAAACCCAAAAAACAAACAAACAAAAAAACTTGATGAAAGATCACTTCTTATTAACTGACCTTCCCCAGACTCTTTGTATGTGATGACAGGGCTTCCCCTTTACAAGGCTGAATACAGATAAAATACCAGGTTAAGGCTGACTTTCTTGGTCTCTCTCCCGGGCAGTTAGCAGAGGACCTGGCACTGAGCAGATGGCCCATAACAGTTAGTTGTAGAATTAAAGGAAGAAAAAAGAAAGAATCATAGATACAGAAACATTTGCCGAATCTTGAAAACAGGGAGAGATTGGGTCTGATAGAGATGTGGACAGAGCAGAAAGAACATCAGTGTGTCTTCCTGAGAGCAAGGGATTATTGCTTAATGTAATTGAAGATTTGCAGGCATATCTCGGAAAATGATTAAAAATTCTGGGTTTGTACTTCTCACAGTTTTTGGCCTTCAACAGGGGCTGGGAGTATGACATCAGGAAAATTAATTCCTGTTTTTGATGAAAGATCTTAGTTTGGCATTTGAATGTCTGTTCCTGTAAAATGTGGAAGGGCTGAAATCTAAGGGTCACATAGAACCATGCATGCATGAATAAATTAATGTTTTCACTCGCTTCGTAGCGTCTTATCGTTACTGAGGACAAACGTCGGGTTTTAGGAAGTTCTTAACTTTAA
The DNA here is from genome assembly GCF_036850995.1 of Saccopteryx leptura. NCBI lineage: Eukaryota > Metazoa > Chordata > Mammalia > Chiroptera > Emballonuridae > Saccopteryx > Saccopteryx leptura. Next base: position 181,130,900 of record NC_089508.1, read on the forward strand.
ATTATACAAAGAAGCATAATGGAATTTGTGGAATTGATGAGATGAATTTAATATATATATTTCCTATTCCACTATCCTAAAGCTTGAAATATTTTATTGGCTTTATAAGGCATAAACACACACACACACACACACACACAAATGTTTATTTTTAAATCTGATAAAAAATGTACTGACATATTTTGAAGTAATTTTGAATTCTACAAAGTTAAAAGAAAGTTGCATTGATTAAGATGAAGCAGCAGGCAGGGAGTTGAATATTTAAGTGCAAATCATAGATCTTGTATCTTAATGACTATAAGATTTAGATCTCTACTGCAATGTTGTATCTGTAAAAACCAAACCAAACCAAAACTAAGCCAACTGGATAACTCTTTTAGAAAACAGAGTTAATACTGTCGTAGGATTACCATGAGATGCCAAGGGTAACACTGTAAGAAACGGGCCTTGCCCCACAGCTGACCAAGTAAATGATGGAGTGTTGTCAGTTTCTCCACTACCAACCCGCTACATTCCTATCCCCCCTTTAAAGTATTCAGCCCCTTTAAATGTGGTCAAATCAGACACAACCCTTCAAACCCAAGTTCTAGTGACACTGTGTGCATGACATTTTTCCTCACTCTTGTTTCATATACTGCTATCATTAACATTTTTATTTGACTTACAGTCACTACCAAGCAGCCCAGCACTTTGAGTTTCTTAATTATTGTACACATGTTCCTCATCTCTCCAAATAGACTGTAAATTCACTGAAAACAGGTGTATTAAATGACCGCCACCTTGCGGCACGATGTTGAGCGCATCTGTGAGGGCATTTCAGTGCGTACTTGGGGAAGTTCTAAAGCCTAGTGGGTCGCTAGTTCTACTCAAGAGAGAACGGCCACACTTTTCAAGTTATATGTAAAGGTACTTATGTTCCCTTTGTCTCAATGTAGTCTAGGCAGAATGTACTTTTAGAATCAAGATAATGTGACAGACAGGATTATTTAAGTCATGAGTATCAGGTTCAGTAACTCAAAAAAAAAATGTTTACCAAAGATCTGGCTTCTAATCTCTGTCTTTCATCTTGTATCCATGGTTTTGGCTTCATCCTCAGACTCTACTCAGTGCCACCATGGAGATCCCACTGCTCAGATTGTGGTAGAAGAATGGCCACAGGGAGAACACCCCTCATAGCTTCCCACCACACTGTCAGAGAGAACCTCCCCTTGGAGTTCCGCAATGTCTCTCTACTGGCTCTAAACTTGGTCTGGTTCACATCCTTGACTCGAGTGCTCTAGCCATGGTGGTAGGATCTGCATCTTCACCCTGACCCTAAGACCTGGAGTGAGATGACTACCCGAAATTCAGGGGCGGAGAAAGAAGAAAGGTGAATTCCCAAAGGGAAATGAGGGCATTCTGGGCAAAGAAGAAGGAGGGATAAGAGACTGAGTAAATGACCAGTAAACACCCATTAAATGGTGCTCTTTTTCTTAATGCTAGAGAAGACTAGAATAGAATAATCTCACTAATAAAAAGAAAAAATAAATAAATAAGAAAACTCAGTTTAAAAATAGGTTAACATCAATTTTACCTCTTCTTGACATTTTCTGGTAAGCCTCGATGTTCAGAACAATATTTGGCATCAGACCAAAATATATCAGAATATATTTGCTTGAATTCCTTTAAAAATATATGGTTGGTGGAAATGGCCCAGGGTAGAAAACAGTGGTAATGTCAACAGCAGAACTATTACACAACATTATTAATTGATGTTTACTTTGGCCATTTTATCGATTAGAATTGGGAACTGGAGCTAATGATATAGACACAAAGCAGTAAAACCAAGTAACAGCAGGTCAGTGAGCGCTACAACCGTCAGGATTGTGTCACAGTAGCCATCACATGGCCACGCCTAACTCCAAGAGCAATGAATGAGTGCTTTTCTACCATGGTCCAGAGAGAAAGGAGAGTGTTTCCTCACCTTTAACACGGGGGCAGTAAGACATTCTTTTTTTCCATAGGGATATTGTGAAAACAACCACAAAAAATCATATGTGAAACACAATACAATGTCAGGCAAATATTAAGTATTCAGTAAGCTGTAGCTATTAAAAAAACCCATAATGTCTTATCCATAGTATTCAATTGGAGCCCTAGTATGAATCTGAAAATTAAAGCTTTTGTTTCGTTGTCATAAAAGTGGCACGACTTGATCTTAACTCACTTGGCAGAAAGAACTGACCCAGAAAGACACGAAGCTTGTTATAGACTCCATGCCATTTAGTATGAATATTCATACATTTCCTGCAGAAACATTAACATGTTTGATTATGGCTACTGTCCCAGACTCTTCTGAATTGTTCCATAACCCGTGCCATATGCATAGTGTTACTATTTTAAAATCATTTTTAAAAAGGGCTTCAAAAACACATCTATCCCCAGGAGGTATGGAATAAAGACTTTTATGTCTTTACTGAAATCTCTGCGACTGATCCGGACGACTGTGTTATCCACTCGTGTCAGTCATTAAAATGACTTACAGGGACCATTGACTCTCGTACCCATTACGGCATTGGCGGGCTTTGATATATAAAAAAGAGGTAGCATTGGAATCCCTCTGCTGCGGTTTCATTCCAAACCTTTGTTCATTGGTCCTCCATCCCTCTGACGTTTTTAGGGCATGATTTCTCCTAGTATGTGGTGAGCACTTCAGCATCATTCTTGTTTCTTATTCAAAATGTAGATTTCTAGCCCCCACCTCACCCTGTAAAATTAGAATCTCCAGAAGTATGGCCTTAGAATCAGCATTTGAAACCGGATCCCAAGGTGATTGTTAGGCGTACTAAACTTAGAGAAGTGCTGCCTCAGATATTAAGGATAAGACGGTCTTTTTACCTCCTCTTGCATAAGTGATTCGGACTCACCACAACAAATTTCTGCTCATATAACACTGTGCGATGCATTCTGTATTCCTCGGTCTAGAGGTATTGCTTGAAGTCTATCCTATTTGACACGTTTTAAGCTCCTGGCGTACTTAACTGTACCCTTCTTATTGCCAGCGGTTGCCACCTTGTGCTCTTCTAGAAGTGACAGGAATGTAACCAAAGCTGTGGTTTCTTTCTTACTGCAACACCCGACCAGTTATTAAGAAGTATGTGGTGATGAAGCAGTGTCTCTAAGGTCAAATAATCCTAACGAGCTTTATGTGTTTCAAAGGCAAGCATCTAAACAGACATTAAGTTGTTACCTTAGAGTCATTAACTTCCGACAGGCCACGCTTCTTCAAACAATCATGGGGAAAACGTGATTCAGTAGTTGGAAAAATTGAAGTTATGTTCACAAACCCACAATGGACCAGTGCAGTGAGTCATTCATGGCATCTGTTATAGAACGGACATTTCATCTATCAAATGGAGAACATACGTACCTCGAGCTTTACTTGGACTAAATAAGTAGAGTGCAAAATACGGTCCTTGACATTCTGTATTTTATTTACTGAAAGACTACCTTCAACCCATTCTAGGATTGGGTTATTTTCTTGGGAAAACATCAGATAAGAAAACTAAAATGCACTCAGGAGCATCCTCAGACACGGCACACATGGGAGTCACTAGCCCCCGGAGAACAAAACCGTTGAACTGTGGATATTTATGAATGACCTCTGTGGGTGTCAGTGAGAACATGAATGATAAAGGGGAAATGACTGTGAACTTAGAGGCATACAACTCTTTATCCAGCCGGCTATTTGCAAACTCTGTTGGACTTCTGAAATGAAACGCAATGTTCACAATCGCTTGGATAAGCTTGGTCCTCCTTCCTTCTCTGGTTGAGCGTGTATCTCTGTGCCTGTACTGGGAATTGCTTTAACTCTAGTCCTAATCTTCACTTGTCACTTAAGATCCAGTTCTACATTCTTAGCTCTTCGTAAAGACTCCCAATAACAGTGAAAACAGAAATGAAAGACTTCACTGCAAAATTGCTCAAGAGAGCTATAAGTCACCCAGAAAGGGCATTTCCTAAATGTAAGAACAGTCTTGAAATAAGGAAGATGCATTCTTCTCCATTTCTTTTGCAATAGAAGGATATAAGTGTGTGTTCAACAGTTTGAATAAATAAATCTGAAAAGGTACGACCTTGGGATAAATACGCTGTATCCTGAGATGTCAGACACTTGTACTTTTTGGTAGAGAAAAAACAACAGGCAGCGATTGCCTGTATTATTTTTTGTTTAAGTCCTAGAATTTATATCTACTGCCTTCCAGTTGAATCTTTGAACCAGCTGTATCTGGTCCCCACTGTATAGTCGCAGTCAATCCTTCGGGTATTCAATGTTATCTTGCTGTCTCCTCATGTATCCTTTTGGTCACTAGTGTCTGTTTTTACAAATCATTTTAGATTTTCCTGTTAAGGTATAAAATAGTCAGTGAGCGTCTGGGGTCTGGTAACCCAGCCACTTCCCACCAAGACTGTGGGTGACACAGACACTGAAGAAGTCTCTGGGCAAACATACCTAGCAGCTACCCTTTCGGGCCTATAAGGTGTATCACGAACCTATCCGCCATTCTGGAAAGTGAGGATCCCCACGTTTCTAAGACGCTGACTGTTGATTACCTCCAACTCACTAAGGTGAGAGCATGCCTGGGCTAAGAAACAAGAAGAAGGTCAGCTCCGCCTAGAAGTCTGGAATTCACCAGGGAGGCCATGCCAGAGGGAGGGAATGGGTCACAGAGGAGAACTGAATGTAGATAGGAATAAACTCACGCTCCAAGGAGCTGCGTAACCTACCCAAAGGCATAGATACATGGACTAGGGCCAAGCTGCACATCCAGATTTGATCTCAAAGCCTACACTGTTTTCTCTGCATAAACATGAGTTGAGCACAGAGCCCTGTGTGGAGTAAGGCAGGGGGTGGAGAGGAAATGGTTGGTCACGTAGCGCAGAGAGTACCAGGAGGCAAAAGAGCAGAGAAAGGGAAACCATGAGATAGAAATTCAGCCTTTACCATGCTTACAATGAACCTCAAAATTAACCAGAAAAAGCCCTGGCCGGTTGGCTCAGTGGTAGAGCGTCAGCCTGGCGTGCGGGGGACCCGGGTTCGATTCCCGGCCAGGGCACATAGGAGAAGCGCCCATTTGCTTCTCCACCCCCCCTCCTTCCTCTCTGTCTCTCTCTTCCCCTCCCGCAGCAAAGGCTCCATTGGAGCAAAGATGGCCCAGGCGCTGGGGATGGCTCCTTGGCCTCTGCCCCAGGCGCTAGAGTGGCTCAACGCCCCGGAGGGGCAGAGCATCGCCCCCTGGTGGGCAGAGCGTTGCCCCTGGTGGGCGTGCCGGGTGGATCCCGGTCGGGCGCATGCAGGAGTCTGACTGTCTCTCCCCGTTTCCAGCTTCAGAAAAATACAAAAAAAAAAAAAATTAACCAGAAAAAGGGAAAGTCTTGTTTCTCTTTTTTGATTAATTTTTGCTCTATTTGCCAGGTTTCCTGAACACCCTCCCTGTCCCGCTGATTAAAAGTGAGCTCCATTCCAAGCCCAGTCGCCCTTGTGCTTAGCTACCCCAAGTTCTCTCCCTTGGCTGAGATACAGTGAGGAGGTGTGTATTGATTTCCGCTCAGATTTTCATCTGGGTCATTCAACCTGCATTCAGCAAGTGGCGTTCTTTCACTCCCACAGGCAGAGACACTGCCAGCCGCTCCCTGGAGGGTTGGAGGGCAGTGGACGAAGGATGGTGAGACTGTTGGCATCCCTTTTCCATGTCTGGGCTTGTTTTACATAACAGGACACCAGAGCTCTTCAAAGAACGATGCTCGCAACAGCCGTGGCTTCCCTTCCCGTGACACATAGCAGGGAAACATCAGCGCTTGTCAATTGCTGCCGCCCCAAGCTCAGTTCGCAGCAAGCAGGTCATTAATTGTCCCCAATGCCATGCTCCTCTTTCTCTGCTACTCACTCTCCTCTGCCACATTACACACGGCGGCCTATGACAAGGACACCAACAGCTCTCAGTTCTCTTGAAGGAAGGATGGGGAGTGAGAAGCCTCCCTTAGGACTCAGTTCCCTCAGTTCTAGGATGAAAGAATCTGACAAAATGACGGCTAAAACTGCATACTCTGTGCTTATGTTGCTGTGTTAGTATTTCCGTGGCATGAACCAAAAAAATCTGTCCGAGCTGTTTTTTTTCCTTTTCATTGAATTTATTGGTTAACTAAATTATACAGGGTTCAGGCACACAATTCTACAACATGTCATCTGTACACTGCACTGTGTGTTCATGACCCCAAATCAAGTCTCTATCCATCACCATGTATCCCTCCTGTCCCCACCCTCCTTCACTTCCCTCTCTCCCTTCCCCCCAATAATCACCACACTGTTGTCTATTCATGCTTTTAATAGTCACTATGAGAAATTTTCAAATTTCAAACAATTTCAAAATTTTAGAAGAACCAAACTATTGGAATTTTATATTTTGTACTTAATATTAACTAATGATGTAGCCCGGGGCATACACTTTTAACTCTCTGAGTTTCCGTTTCAGCGGGAATTAGGTGATTTTTGAGATCCCTTCTAATTCTAGTTTAAACAATATGCTTTCTCTTGTCCTACTAATATATATATATATATATTATATATATATTATATATATATTATATACTTTATTTATTCTAAAATGATAGTGGTTAAAGGAATGATTTTAGAAATAGGAACAAAAGGAGTCTGTTTATAATCTATTCTTTATTTATTTGTCATTTTTCCTGTTAGTGAGAACAAGGGCCAGGCTATGTAGGAAGGCAGTGAGAGCTTGTGGGGAATGTTTACGCCACTGGAGTTTTCTTTGCCGCTCTTCCAAAGATGGGCTCTACATAAGCGTGGGGAGTTTGTCATGGCACGGATTACAGGTTGTCCACCAAAGCTGACCGCTGGCAAACTAGAAAAGAAGGGGCTTCTCCTTTCTCAGAACACAAATATGAAAACATCACCAAGAGCATCTTCTTTATCATGAAGAAATGTAAGCTATTAATATTTAACTAAACGCAGCTATATTCCATTCTACAATGTCCTATAGCTTGCCAGCCAGTTTTTACAAATCTTTCCCGATGAAGGAACTATACATTATGGTTAATAAATTCTACCAAGTGCACATCCTATAGAAACTGCTTGAAAAGAGACTCAGATTTCTTTTTTCCCCTCAAGGAAGGTGATAGAGTGGCAGAGAAAGACTTCAATTTTTAAACTATACAAATACCACTGATTCCAAGTGGGCTACAATTTCATTAGTGCCAATGTCAAACCCTCCTTGAGAAATCTCTCCTGATCAGCTGGCCGAGAGCTTGTCTCAGTGCTGAGAGAACAATAGTACTTTAGCTAATAACATAGCTCTTTATAATTAAAAGATTATCATTATTTCTTCATCTTATTCTTTGCAAATCATAAGAGCACTTTACTCCATAGCAAGGATTGATTAACTTTGAAGCTTATTCCGGAACTCAAGCATGGGAAAGGAGAGAGAAAATCTAATTAACTACAATATTTAGTGCATAAAACCATAGTTCAATTTTACAATTCACAGTTTAGCTATGTAAGTGATGGCAGTGATGGCAACAATAGAGCCCTCCGTGGTAGACTGAAAGACTTGGCTTCTGCCATGGGTTCAATGGCATGGGCGGTGACCTCTGGCAAGGTCCTGTGCTCCTCTGCACTCTACTTTCTCATCTGTAAAAGAAAGAAACTCTGATCTCTAAACTCCCTTCCAGCTCTGACACCTAAAATCAAACTCCAAACTCTACTTCATCAATAAAAGCACTGGAAACTTCCTGTCTAATGAATCCAAAGGCAGTTTCGGTTTTAGTGAGCAGAGTGTTACACCCATTGTTCTTGATGCTGATTAGACATGGAATGCCATCTGTGAAAATACAGCAAGTGCCAACTCAAAAAAAAAAAAAAAGGATTTGGAGGGTTTCTGATAATCTCCTACTAATCCTGCAATGGCAGAAGCCAGATACGAGTCAGATACCACATACATTGGTTTACATGTTCCTTCTCTTAAAGTAGCTGCTCCCAGAGGCCCATTTTGCTCAAAAAACACTGTCCTCATTCTCCCTGTGGTCAGAGAATGCTGAGCATCAACCCCCTGATCTAGACGGTACTTTATAAATTGTAAGCAACCCAACACCCTATGGAGCCAACAGGCTGATCCTAGCATTCATTCTTTGGCACACAAATTGAAAACCAACACAGAGCCTCGAGGTTGGAATCCTACCTGTAACTGGAAAATGGATGTAGTTGCCTGCTTTTCTCAAGATCTATTATCTAGCTGAATTAGTTATTTCTTCTAAAAAAAAAAAAAAGAAATAAGGAGAACCAGAGAAGAGAAACGCTTTACCCAAAATCACGCAAGATCAAGCCAGGCAGGTGTCGGAACCCATGTCTGCTGACTCGAGTCCAGCCCTTTCCTCATCAACAAAGAACGTTTATTTAGAGAAGGTGAGCTTTTTGGGAACCAACTCTATGCAATATGATATACTTTACAAATGTTTTTTTACAATACTAGTGATTTTTGACAGATATCTTAAAAATTACCTTAAATATCACAAAATGCAAAACTTCCTGGGTGAGATAATTAATTTCAGCAGGGAAAAACAACCAACCCACACACACACACACACACACACACACACACACACACTTAAAATTGAGTGCTTGGGCATAGAGCAAAGACCAAGTGAGGTCAAGTTTTTAAGCCTATAATTTTGCAGAGTATCCCCAGGAGTGATTTCACATCTCAGGGAACATTTTGCGATTTGACCTTTTGCAACCATTGCCTGCAGTCGACTGAATTGAAAACATTTTCCAGCTGCTTTCCAAGTCTTTTTAGAAACTTGGGTGTTCTGATAACATTAGGTTTCTCAAGCTCTGTGGAGTCTTTTCTTTAAGAAAATAGCAATGCCTGAGCTAGATTATCCAGGTCTTGCTTTATACACAAAGTTATACTAAGCCCATAAGCAGGGTAAAAATAAGATGATAATAAAGTGTTTTGATTAATATGGTTATTTATCCAGAAGAGGTTTCTGGGTTTTGATTTATAAACATTAACAACATTGCTTTTGGTTTTGGAATCTTCTGTGAGGTATATTTATAAATTCAACAGGTAGAGTTGAAATACCATCTTTATTTCTAGTAGTGTTGGTTTGGAAGATAAGTCTGTAGTCACAGATGGGATTCTTACTCTTCCTCATCCAAATCTAATCTTTGGTACTAGTAAAATTCAAAGGACAGGTGAGTGTGCAAGGCCAATATACTTGCTCAGTCTAGCTCGCTGGCATCTACTGAGTAACTAAAGTGACAACAGAGCGAGACAAATGTCTATAGTAATTAACTTCTAAAAATGAATCCATGCCGTGGCTCAGAAGAACTTACTGAATGCATAACAGATGCAAGAAGTTATTAGATCCATCCAGTAAGAAAATACCTGAGTGGCCAAGTGTCCTACATTTTGCCAATCAGATAACACAGAATGAATAAAGTAGGAGGAAGCTAGAATGAAATCTTTTCTTTCCAGTACTTCTAAAGGGTGGAGATTACTGATTAATAGGACAGAAAAAAAATGAGGAAAGACAAAGGGAACTGTGGCTGCCCATAGCTAAAGATTACATTTTCAAGGAATCTTTGCAGACCTGTGCACCATGCCTTTCTCAGTGGGAAATTTGCTTCCTTTGGTGGGTTATAAATAGGATTTTTACTCATTTCTTCCATGAGAGCTAAGAGTGAATGAATTCACATCTTAAAATTTCTCCTGAAAGGGGACATTTGAGAAAGGTAATTTAGGAGATCTGCTGCTGTCACATTAATACTCTAAACAGAAATTAACTGCACAGAAAAAGGTACTTTATTGTTTTTGACTACCAAGCCATTTTCATATGTAATTTTCCTGTGCTTCAGAGCCCAAGTTGAACAGAAAAGAATATATAATTTTTGTGACCTAATCTATGAACTACATTAAAACGGTGGTATTAATGGTTTTCATGGATACATTGATGTTCATATAAACAAGAACAAGATTGACTGTTTTACTATTGTTACTAATTGTCGCAGGTAGCTTTTTAAAAAGGTTAAAAAGAATCGCTCAACAAAAAGCATTAATGTCATGGAAATTCTTTTGCCATCAACTGTCCCTAGGAATCTGCAAGTACCACCTCATCTATACATTGTCTGTGAAAGATTACAAACCACTTTCTCTACGATTAGCACACGTGGTTTTCACAGTAGCCTAAGCAATCGGTATGATATCCCTACTTATTTGTATAATTTAAATATCTTACTCAAGTCTTTGCCCTTTACTAATTTCACTAGTACTTGAATCCTAGGTCTGAATTCTATGTATTTTCTGCAACCACGAACTATTCTGCATTTATGTAAAAACCTGCTTTAGTATCTAGTCAGATGTTTGTAGGGATAAGACTTAATTTGCTGGGAAATCGCCTTCTCTTTGGATGGATCAAAGTGGAAAATGCATTCATTCATTTTTATTTTCAACTTCAGACTTCGGAGCTGCAGTTTTTTTGTTTATGTAAGTCCCAAGGTGAGTTAATTCATTGCATTGTTGGAATTTGATGACGGGTTCAAAATAATGAATTGTATTACAGAAGGCCACACTGAATCTGTGATGGCTTTTTCAGAGGGCAAGGAAGGGGTGCTATTGCACTCATAAATTTTATAGGAACAGTGAAGAGAACTGAGATATTAGCAAATACGGAGGTCCGCCGTGTGAACCTAGAGGAAAGCACCTATCACAGGAGGCGGTACAGGCCGAGCTGAGCTCCCTTTTGTCTAAAGCTGTTCTCCCAGAGAACAACCCTCGGATGGTTTGTTGAGTCAGACAGGCTGGTATTCCAGACAAATGAGTCTTCGTCCTCCAAAAAGTACTATTTCTGTTATGTAAGGTTCAAGAAGAAATAAAAGGAATTTCTCTCTTTAGGATGGGGGTTCCCAGTTCTTCAAACCAGCTTTCTGTATTAACCACATTCAATAATTACTCTTCTTTCCACTGTTTGGCTTTATGTCTATGATCCTGACCACTAGATCAAAAAGTACAGGTTGTTTACTGGAGCAGGTTTATTGGTGTGCGAAGCAGGGTTCCTGGGTCTGCACTAGACAGCTTCCTCTCCTAAGATAAAACACCCATCTTCTTTGATGAATCTCAATGGCTTAATCTTTAAGAGGATAGAATTGGTCAATATGGGTAGATTCCAGGATCTTTTTTGACTCTAGTTTTTTTGGAGTTTTTTTGTTGGGTTTTTTTTTTTTTTTTGTATTTTTCTGAAGATGGAAACGGGGAGGCAGTCAGACAGACTCCCACATGTGCCCGACTGGGATCCACCTGGCATGCCCATCAGGGGCGTTGCTCTGTTGCAACCAGAGCCATTCTAGCGCCTGAGGCAGAGGCCATAGAGCCATCCTCAGCGCCCGGGTCAACTTTGCTCCAATGGAGCCTTGGCTGCAGGAGGGGAAGAGAGAGGCAGAGAGGAAGGAGAGGGGGAGGGGTGGAGAAGCAGATGGGCGCTTCTCCTGTGTGCCCTGGCCGGGAATTGAACCTGGGACTCCTGCACGCCAGGCCGATGCTCTACCACTGAGCCAACCAACCAGGGGTTAACTCTAGTTTTATTTTGAAAGTTTAGTAACATTTCTTCTATGCTTATATACCAGCATGATGTTAATTATATTACATATGTTACACTTTTTTAATAATTGACATAAATGGACCTGTTACTATGAGTCAGAAATGATACCAAGCACATTCTATGTATGAACATATCCCCTTTTTCTGACAGATCAACCCCACAAGTGATCCTTCCAAGAGTTCTAGACTCCAGCCCTGTTCTAGGAAATCTAACCTGAAGTAGCCCCTGATTTTCACAATTCTATGTCCTCTTTTCTCACTGAGGATACATTTAATGTGGGAAAAAATACTGTATGTGTAAAAAGTATCCTTTTTTTATTTTTCACTGTATTTTCCCCAATTATTATTTTGTTCTTTTTCCCAAATGAGCTTAAACAGTCAACAGATGAAACAGACATGCGCAGTTCAGGGACGCAAACACCCATGAGGCTGGACGTGGCAGACGGATGATTCTGTCTCAGCGGCCAAGCCCTTGTTCCTGTCTCTCACTAATTGGATCTGGCTGAGAAGCTGAAATCGCCCATCGATTCTTTCATCAGCATAATGCAGCCACTCTGATGCAGCTGATTTCTCGTCCCTTTTTCTCTTCTTGGCAAGCAGTTAGTTCAGTTTGCTAAAAGCTCTCTGTGACCTTAATCCCCTACTCCAGGTTTTGACAAAGTATCCAGTAAAATTATTTCCAGAAGCAATAATTTCTAAAGTAAAAGATTAATATTTTAAAAACCCATGTTGTTTCCCTGCCTTGGTCTTAAATGCTTTTGGTGCATCGTTCCCCCAGGATTTTCTTCATGGCTTTCTTAGCTAAATATATTCTTTTAACACATTAAATACAGAATGACTGAATTCCGCCTCTGTATCGGGCACTGTACTAGGCGTTGACAGTAAAATCAGTGAGCCAAGTAGGGACAGCTACTTAGTCCTTAAGCTTGGGGACCAGGACTCTGCCTAAGGACTGGGTGTTCTACCCTTTCTTTTGGGCATAGACCAAACTTCAAAAAAAGCTTGGTGGCTATTGAAAGGCAGTATTTTATTTTATTTTTATTTATTTTTATTTTTTTATTTTTCTGAAGCTGGAAACGGGGAGAGACAGTCAGACAGACTCCCTCATGCACCCGACCGGGATCCACCCGGCACGCCCACCAGGGGCGACGCTCTGCCCACCAGGGGGCGATGCTCTGTCCCTCCAGGGCGTCATTCTGCCGCGACCAGAGGCACTCTAGCGCCTGGGGCAGAGGCCAAGGAGCCATCCCCAGCGCCCGGGCTATCTTTGCTCCAATGGAGCCTTGGCTGCGGGAGGGGAAGAGAGAGACAGAGAGGAAAGAGGGGGAGTGGAGAAGCGAATGGGCGCTTCTCCTATGTGCCCTGGCTGGGAATCGAACCTGGGTCCCCTGCACGCCAGGCTGACACTCTACCGCTGAGCCAACTGGCCAGGGCCTGAAAGGCAGTATTTTAGAAAAGTGTTTCCTGTTTGTTTTTCTGCAGTGTTTAGTCCAGATATCTAGGAGTAAAATATGTTGTCTTTTTTTAATATATTTTCAGATTACCATCTGAAAAGTTTACATGAGTGCATACCACTACCAAGAGGGTGTAGTTCTCCTCTTGGTCCATATCTTGTCAGTGCTGAAAATGACCAGTTTATGCACCCCCAATCGGATAGGCCAAAAATGAAACACTAACATATTATCTGACAGATCCTTACAGAAGGTTAGACTCTTTTCTTAGGCTTTCTACCCCTGAATTGTTTATAAAGTTTAGCCTACTTAAAAATGTGAGATTTTTTTTTCTCAATAATTAATGAGAATTCTTTATAGATCAGTAACATTAACCTTTGATATTTTATTTATTTTCAAAGTACTTTATTCAAGTGTGGTAGTCTACCTTCTAAAATTATTTAAAGTGAATTATTTATAATGCAGAAGTTCTAAGTTTTACATGGTGAACCTGTAATTTTTCCCCCCTTTGAACCTTTATATTTTGTGTGCTTGACAAAGCCTTTTCCACACTAATACTATACAGCTACGTTCCTACATTTTTCCCAAATGTAGTCCTTATAGTCACAGTTACATTTGGGTCTTTAGTCTATTTTAAATTGTGTGTGTGTGTTAGGTGAGGTAAAGATCTAATTTTAGAGAACCATTTCCCCAAATGGAAAAACAACCAATCACTTATCCCGCTTGCCTGCGGTCAAAATGAACCTCAAGGAATTATGCTCACATTCAAGAGTTCAGTAAGGAATACTACAGATGGACAGAATGCATTGTCTCAGCATATCTCTCTGTCTGAGTTGTAATCATAGAGAAAATAACTTTTTCATTTAATTCATTTAATTTAGAATTAGCTGTGAGATTCTTGAGCTCTTGATCTCCTCATTACCTAATACAGTGCTCTATGCATAGCAGAGATGAAAAGTTTGTTGACTTAAAGATAAGACTAGAGAAAGGAACATAAAGAAAAACCTAACAGTATTATGCCTTCAAAGTTAGGCTGGTAGGATCACATATGCCCTAGTCACTATATTTAAGCGGAGAAAAATCATGAAAGAATGAGAGAGGACCAAAGTGAAGTCTTAGTTTTTGTTTTCTTTTGTTTTTACTTTACCATTCTGACAAAATGATTAGGATGCTTAGAGATAATATACACAAACCAATGCCTGCACGTAGTAGGGCCACATTTCTGGTAATTAAAAGGTAATTATTTTATAATTTTGAATGTTCAATGGAGAGGCAAACTTCTCTATGATGGAATCCTCAAATTTTCAAGAGGAGAGAGTTTTATGCATGAAATGGAGCCTGAAGGCTCTAAACTTATAAGAATTTTATAGCTTTCATATGATTGACATCACCCTAAAGAAATAACAAGTCGAGGTCATTGTTTACTAATGTTGATAGTCTTTTCCTGAAACTAGACATAAGGAACTTACAAAAAAACACAAAAAATGGGTGTTATTCAAGTCTTATGTTTTCTTCCCTCAATCACAGCCTCTCTATTATGTTCCAGATTTGGACAAAAGCAGGGCACAAATTAACTTATAAAATACTGTGACTTTAAATATTTATCTTAAAATAAGTCCATAGAAAGAATAAACTTGAAGTAGCTGAAATAACCACCTTTGACTCGGTTGACATTGAACCCTTTGGGCTCAGGGAATCACTGATGCGGCACCTTCAGGGGAATTAATTTCAGCGGCTCCTCGGCCCAAGAGTTTTTAAAAATACAAAAAGCGATATGGTTTTAGAGATAAGACCAGCGCAGGCTGTCACTGTGAAGCTTTTTTGCTTTTCAATGTCCTGTTCCCAAGTTTGAATCTGAATTCTAGTGGTAGAAGCGCTTTGCATTTGTGGGTAAAGATGAAAGATACTCAGATGCTATTATCTTAAAATAGAAATCGATAGATTAAAAGCTATGGAAGTTTAGAATCTGACCTAAAGGGATGAAGAGAATTGAATCGAGATAATTATCTTGTTAACTTGAAGCAAAATTAAAGTTCACCTTTAAGAGAGTCAGATCATTAATGCCAAAGTGTAGATTCTCATTCATTTCTGTGATAAGGAGTAAGAGGAAGTTACTAAAATTGTCCAGATTTATGGAAATATTATAATTTGTAAAGTGTCATGTAGTATATTTAAAATAGGCAGAAAGCTCTCAAGGACTTGGAAAACAGAGAAAAAGTAACCCTTGAATATTATCATTTTAAAAGAAAACCTCTCTGTGTTTTTCTAGCTTGCATTTGCCTCTGGTAATTCAAATCAGAGAAACAGGAAATAAAAACGCGTTTAGTAGGGATGACCTCAAATTAAATGTCTTTAATCCTCAATCATAGCCTGTGTATATTATTTTCTAAATTAAAACAAAAGCAGAGGCCTAACTAATTTATAAATTGCTTTGACGTTAAAGAGTTTAAGTCCAGATAAATCAACACAGAGAAACATAACCTCAGGGAACTAAACAATATCTAGTGAACATCAGTAAGAAATTTGTACCTTCAAGTTTTGAGAGATAAACATTAAATAACTGTTGCTTATTGATCTCTGAGAGGGAACTGATGTTGCAATGGGAGCCACATTCCCCAGTGTCCAATCCATTGTCATGGCCTTCTTTCTCCAAGACCAACTCAGACAAGAATTAGTACATTAACCTACCAAAGGGCAGTGATAAAAGTTACTCAGAAACACCCTTAGGGAACATTTTTTGGGAAAGTCTTTACTTCCTTGAAAAGGAGCCAGGGAGGGTTTTCTGTCTCCGCAGCCTGGAAGGGTGCAGAGTAAAGCTTGAGAGCGGGCAGAAGGACTGGACTGAGTCAAAACATCTCACCCTGCTAAGTCAGTCTTCCCTGCATGATGCTTCTGAAGTACGCTGTTTTCAAGCCAGGTCTAAAGCAGCCACGCAAGCACAGGAACACGGGCAGAGAGCCAAATCATTCAAATGAAGCGTACGATTTAGAGTCCATTCTCCGCGCATTTTAGAACAGATTATAATTTAGTAAAGAAAAAGAAAAGAAGCAATATTTGAAAACTAGTCTCTCATGCATTCACCTCCCGTTGCGAGAGCAGACATAGTCTTTGAAACTGATGTTCTCTAAGAGTATAAAGAACACAGAAGTATAAATATATAATCACTGGGAGTTGTCACCATAGTACATTTTCTAAATTCAAAAATTAAAATTCCCAAAATCTCACTTGGAACCATAACAAAATGAAGGACATGGAATTCTGAAAGCAATGCATGGATCTTCGTTGTCAACTATCAGAGACCTCAAATTGTGTCATATTAAATTGTTGCCATGCCGAGCTATAAATATATGGATATTCCTTAATCCCTTCATTGCTCTACCCTGGATTATTTACAGAAACTCCCTTTTTTAAAAAACCCAAATGTTTCAAAATACAGCCTCTTGAATTCTTATTTTTTTTCTTTATGTTTAAATTTATGAGTGTATTCACTCACTGGATCATTTATTCAACAAATGTTATGAAATGCCTATTTAGAATCAAGCAGGATGCTAATTACTACTAGTGCAATGATGGGCTAAAACAGGCAGTTTGTGGACTCATGCAGATATACTCTGACAGGGGAGACAGACATTACAAAAATAAACACACACATAAATGAGAAATTACAAATTGAAGTGACTGTGGTGAAGAAAAACCGTATGAGTCAATGAAAACATGAGAAAAATGTCTCAGTATAGGAATGCCATTACAACATAAACCAACTAGTCATTCACTAGTGTGAATCACCAGCACAGTACTCTGGTTCGTACGCAGACGCAGATGGATCCTGAAAACAGGAGGAAATTGTTTCAAATCTTTGGCTTCATTTTAGACAAGAGAGGCACAATGTAATAACACTGTTCCCTCTCCCCACACCAAACCAAAAGAGTAAAATGTACATTGTGTGCATCAGGTAGGCAGAAAAGGCATCACCAAAAATCACTTGATGGAAGAAAATATGATCAATATGCTAAAAAAAAAAAAATGTTTCCTCCCATCTTATAGTCACATTGCTTCTAAAAGAATCAGCTTTCAGTTTCATTTGGATTTTGCTTTTTGTTTTTGTTTTTATTTTTTAATTTAACCCAAGTAGGTAGAAGATGGCTTTCAACATACCCTCGTCTAGAACCCTACGTTTCAATGTGTGAGAACTGAACAAATGCTTTTTCTCCTAATGCTGTCTAGATTTTGATCAGGGTTGGCACGGTGCTGCCTTTGTTCTGTTCCAGGAGATTACGTGGTCATGTCTGTCTACTTTGACCTGAGCAGAAGAATGGGATACTTCACCATCCAGACTTACATCCCCTGCACACTCATTGTTGTCCTCTCCTGGGTGTCTTTCTGGATCAATAAGGATGCTGTTCCAGCCAGAACGTCGTTAGGTGAGATACATTCCTTACGTTGTAGTCCTTCCCCAAGGCAAGTACCCAATGCAAGCAATCCGTAGTCCTCTTTCTAAATTGATATGCTTTTAATTCAGTCAGCAATTACATGGAAAGGCTATTTTGTTTCATTTTAAAGAAAACTAGTGTATTAAAAAGAAAAAAGTGTTTAAAGTTTCCTCATTCTGTTTTCTTTAATAACCTTAATAGGCTTTTGTTTTAGTAAATTATCATAATAAATGTTAGTTAACTAGAAAAAAAGAATCTTCTTATTTCAATAGATTTTTTGTTTTGGTCTCTGGGTAGTTCTATATTCTGGAGCTACACACATCAGCTCATGAGAGTTGATCACCCATCCTTTCCCAATGGTGTGTCCAAGGATGTCATGTTGGCAGCTGGCCATCAGCCAAGGAGAAAGTATTAATGCCACAGAAAAAGGCAAAGTCTAATAACTATGCCATTCATTTCTTTTCTAGAGTCATTTGTTACACCTCTACCAGTACATTGATTAGTTCCAATGTGTATAATTATGATGATATTTAAAGACATACAAGCATATTCATTGGCTACTTACAGTAGAGTCACTAAAGAGATGGTTTTTAGAAAAACACAATCACTTGTGACATTTCGGAAACCCATCGCCCCACTTTTAAGATTATTTACAGTTTGCTCAATCTGTTGTACAATGGTGATAAATATAATGTTGTCTCAGATTTTTGTATCATTTTTCTCACATACAGAAGAAGGTGCACAGAGATTATAACAAAGCCATAGACTCACAGGGACATTGGAGTCTAGGACCGTGAATAAAATGTTCATACTATATAAAATGCCCTAAAAACTTAATAATAAAGCTAATGAAAGCTAAATAATTAGATATAATCCCTTTCATCAGCTATATGAAAGTTAGAACCACATCATTTGCTTAGAATGTTCTAGAGATGCAGTATCCTACAATAGATAAGAGCTGGGGTTTTGCAGTACAAATCTGAATTTCAACCTGCAATTACAGTACGGCCTTGTGAATGCCCTTTAATTCCTATAAATCACAGTTTCTTCCCATGCAAAACGCATGTCATTTCCTTTACCTAACTTGTGCGGTTCTATTAGGTTAAACAAAGTATTCCACACAAAGAGCATACACCATAATAAGACTTTAGAAGTGTTACCAACTACCATCATTTTCTGACAAAATGATCTGTGCCAAGCTACTGAACCAGTGGGCAGAAGTGATTACTGGGAAAAAAATTTTTTTTCTTTAAAGGTATCATTTGCAGAGTTGTCCTCTTCCAAACTTTAGTTTCTCATCTGTTTCAAAATAAAGTTATTTTTATTTTTCCTGTTATATGTGTTACTTTATGTCACAAGTCCTATTCAACAATTATAGTGCACAATGCTACATGCTGAAACAAACCCCAAATATGTTGAGCCTATTACTTGAGGATGACTAATTGTCACTGTGAGTGAAATGTGTTGTGTGACATGCTATGTTGGTCTTTCACACCAGCACATAAATATCTTTTTTATTCCCAGTATTGTGCCTAGCATGTAGCTGGTGGCTCAATGATTGTTTGAGTAAGGTATGTGCGCTAACGAATATGTGGAACCATGGACTGGTACATTCTAATCTATCCATCTCACAAATAATTCAAGAAGTTTTCAAATCCACTTCTTCTTTTGAAGTCAACTTCTGCTGGTTAAAAGCCCTCTAATAGCCACTCCGGTCTCCACTCATTAAATGCGGGTTCATTGACAACAGACATGGTAGGAAAAGGGATCAAGGTGAGTGAGCTGAGCAATGGGGAAGAAGGGAGAGATCCCTGAGCAAACAGCAGGTGCTGTCCTGTTTGCTGATCACTGACTGCGAGTCAGCTGTGTTCAATATGGTCCCCAGGCCTTTTCCACTCTTTACAACTCCAGCGTGTAGAAGTTGTTACAATGATTTTTAAAAATTAGAGCTAAGGAAGCAGAGATGCTGCAAGGTTAAATGCCATTTAAGGCAATAATAATAATAATTTGTGGGCACAGGGATTGATTCCAATGATCCTTCCTTTTCCGTTTCCGAAGTTGCTTATCAGAAGTCACAAAGCCAGTTTAGCTTCAGGAGTGACTAAGTCACCCACATCCTTGAGGATGTGGTCAGCTGACCTTTCTTGCCCTGCCTCTCTTCAGGTATCACGACCGTCCTGACAATGACAACCCTCAGCACCATCGCCCGGAAGTCACTCCCCAAGGTCTCCTATGTCACAGCAATGGATCTCTTTGTATCTGTCTGCTTCATATTTGTCTTCTCGGCTTTGGTGGAATATGGCACCCTGCACTATTTTGTCAGCAACCGGAAACCAAGCAAGGACAAAGACAAAAAGAAGAAAAACCCTGTAGGTATTGTGTCCCACTGGGACCACTGAAATTTTTAAGCAGAAAGAGCATTTAGTTTTGTTGTGGTTTTGTCTTGCTTAGCCGACCTGCATGGTAAGCCTCAACACTGTGGGCTCCAAGATGGAAACTGAATGAGTGATGTTGACTAGGACATAAGGATTCATTATGGTCATTTGTGTACAGAGACCTATTTCCTAAGGCAGAATCTTGCTCTCTTTATTTCATGGGGAGTATAACCATTGCTAAGAAATCCATTTATTTTCTAGGTGCTATTATTCTAGGTTTCATTGATTTTCACTTCTCTGATATTTACTATAATATTTTTAAATTATTAGTGTTTTGAATTTAAATTTTTTTATCCAAAGCTTTCTACTAGGAAGTCACAAGATTCTTGAAAATCAAGGATCACCATAGTTCTGCAAATAATTTAATATGTCTGTGCATGTGTGTGTGTCTGTGTGTGTATGTTGCCACCAGTGGACTATTGGTTTCATATTCAATGTATCTTTTGTTTTAAAAGAAATGTCTCATCTATTATTTGGGCAAGATATTTAGCCTCCCCATGTCTTTTTTTTCATATATAAAATAAATATTATAAAAAATATATATCTTATGGGGCTGCTGGGAGAAACATGGAAATAGAGGTAAAAAGCATTACATAATACCTTAGAGAAGAATGTTCTTATCATTATTACGTAGTTGATGCTGATTAGTGCTGATGATTTATACAGGTACCACCAACCTGGATTGATTTCAGTGATTTGGGAACAGGGAGAACGACTTCGCTTTTCCACCAAACTTTCAATAGAGATGATGAAGCACAAATTTGAGTGCCTAAAGCCATTGTCTTTTATTATTAATGCTGAAGAGAGCACGTAGCTACCCATTGACCACGTAAACACAATGTCTGGCTCATAGGAAGCCCCGCATGAGTAAAGGTCCATTAACTTCCAAGACATTGATGAAGGAATTCACCCAATTTATAGACGTTCCTGGTCTTCCGCTCCGGGGGCCATGAGGGCTATGATAGTGGCTAGCTGTCTGATCCATGGACGTTGGGGGCGGGGCTGAATGACAACGAGGAGATCTAGTTGAGTCTAAGTTGTATCCTGATGCAGCTCCAAGAACAGCAGTAAAATTCTCTAAATCAGGGGTCCCCAAACTTTTTACACAGGGGGCCAGTTCACTGTCCCTCAGACCGTTGGAGGGCCAGACTATAAAGAAAACTATGAACAAATCCCTATGCATACTGCACATATCTTATTTTAAAGTAAAAACACAAAACGGGAACAAATACAATATTTAAAATAAAGAACAAGTAAATTTAAATCAACAAACTGGCCAGTATTTCAATGGGAACTATGCTCCTCTCACTGACCACCAATGCAAGAGGTGCCCCTTCCGGAAGTGCGGCGGGGGCCAGATAAATGGCCTCAGGGGGCCGCATGCGGCCCGCGGGCCGTAGTTTGGGGACCCCTGCTCTAAATGGTGCATGTTTGTTTGAATATGAGAATTTATAACAGGTAAAGAAAGAAGCATTACTAGTCTTGATGATTACTAAGACAATAAATGCTGCTCTTTCATTTCCCGAATATTGACAACGCTTCACGCAGCCCTCACCTTCCCGGTCTGTTCTGCTCTCCTTGCCTTTGCAGTTGCTCTGTCCTTATTTCAGTTTCCTTGTCGTGTGGGGTTTTTGGTTTCCTCCCTCCCCCTCGTTTTCCGTTTTGTTTCCCCCTGAGAAGATGGGTCTGTTGATTCTCAGCCTTGTTACCTGCCAACAGTAACAAGGATCCGAGAGGACTGGCTTTCCAACAAGTCTGCGGAGCCCCCCCGGCTCTCTGCAGCAGCTAGGTCCCTGCAGAGAGCATTTGGGTGCACAAATAGAAACACAGGAATACCTCCATACAGGGTCGGGAAGATGACAGGAGAGCAGAAGGCTGAAGAGAAAAGGAATTAAAGAAACTAGGAGAGAAAAGTTACCTGAGAATTTCATGCACTGCCCCCTTTTCAGTCAATTAGAGGATGTATCAGAAAATGCAAGATCCTCAGGTGTGAATGAGAGACTGAATTTTCATTTTCCCGTTTAATATGTCCTTTGCTTTATTAGGCCAAGATTCACCCATTAAGACCTTCTTCATGATAATTAGAAAATAAAATAATGGAAAGAGTCTCGTGAATGAAGAACACTGGCTTTTGCAGTTAGTTAAGACAGTTGTGGGTTAATTTACTGGAGATTTCACAACTAATCACCAAATTCCCTTCTCCACCCCCTGGTGTATACTCTGTTCCATGTTCAGAATTGTCCTTCCGTGTTTATAATTTTAGTTCATTTCACTTACTATGGTTTCAAAATGCATTTTTAATTTATCTTATTTTGTCTCTTTTTTTCCTTTTCTTTTTTTCCTTCTTTTAATAAAAAAAAATGCAATTCTCTTTTCTGTCTACAAACCCAAAGCTTTTTCGGATGTTTTCCTTCAAGGTATAACGTTTTTGGAATGGAAATTCACTGCATGCAACTGCTGAATTTAAGTATTAACGCTTACATGGTGTTTTGTTTTGTTTTTATGAGTAGACATTTAGGCATTCTACTAAAGATGACACATTTAAGATGAGAAAATTCTATAGATTTCTAGAGTTGGTTCAGCAAGCCTACACTAATTTACAGAGGTTTTTTTTTTTTTTTTACCTTACATGAAGCTAAAAAGCTGTAAGCACTATGAGATGTCATTAGCAAAGAGGGACTCTTTAAACATCAAAGCCAAAACTTACCCTCTCAGATGAAAATGAAATTCAATTTCACTACCTGGATCCACCACACACCACGCTCAACCCATATGTCCTTAAAATTTAACTCTGTAAATCTTAATGCAAAGCAGAATTGTTTTTCAATACGTAAATTTCATAATCGCCAATGGTCTGAACTTGACTGTCAGTTCTGTGAAAATAATACCCTCTTTAAGATGCTTTTGTTAAAGAACCCATCTTTCCTTGCCTTCTGTGGTAACCCAAGGGCCTTCTGCTTTGTCATGCAGTATTACAAAATGTCTGTTCCCAGTTGAGTGCTGACAGCTGTTTCAGAGACACTGGCTTTTATATTTATATTATCCTAAAACTAACTCATCCAAATTAACAAATAGACTACTGAGTCTTATAGCAATTTTATCATTTGTCCTGAAGCAGAAATCAGATTAGCATTCAGTTCATCGACAATAGTTTCTTCTTCCAACGCTAAGTAATGTTTGACAGGCAGTAACATTTTTTTTTCTGAACTTTTACTCTCAAGCAGGTAAACTTTAGCTTCTAGAGGGTGAATGTTACACCAAGTATTATATATTCCTTTAAAACATAAGCCATAGTATTGTGATATAAACTCAAGGTACTTCTATATTTGTATATGCTTCACCATTTTATATAAAAAGCATTTAATACATTTGCTCAGTATAATGGGGTTTACTATATGCCTTTAGGTAAGCATGACACAAAACTTGATTTGAAAATTGATGCATTTTTATTTCTCTGCTGTCCTCACATGTAAAAACCATTAACTGCCTTCATGTAACCAACCGCACATCTAATACTTACTAGGGTAAGATTCCATGTAGTTGTTTGATTTAAATCTCTGAACTTTGAGTTCTTTTTTGGCATTTAATCTTCTTGCTCTAGCTATTAGCTTGATGGTATTATTTTCAGCTGCACTGCTTAAGCTCAAAATCTGAAATCTGCAAGTGTGCTATCTTTTCTAAGCTCAATTTCACCATTGTAGATCACAATGTCATAGCAATTTCCCGAGTACTCATTTTTCAGATTCATCCTTCACATTGGTAACATTGTTGGAGAAACGGCCTAGGATGGATCAAGTGTAACGAACTCTGATCCCCTTTGTCCCCACCCCTTGTCTCAGGCCCCTACTATTGATATTCGCCCAAGATCAGCAACCATTCAAATGAACAATGCCACGCACCTTCAAGAGAGGGATGAAGAATACGGGTATGAGTGCCTGGACGGCAAGGACTGCGCCAGCTTTTTCTGCTGTTTTGAAGACTGCCGTACGGGAGCGTGGAGGCACGGGAGGATACATATCCGTATCGCCAAAATGGACTCATACGCCAGGATCTTCTTCCCCACCGCCTTCTGCTTGTTCAATCTGGTTTACTGGGTCTCCTACCTTTACCTGTGAAGAGGTATGGGTTTTATTGACATGGGTCTTATGTACTAAATCTCATGGAAAGATGTCCTTTCTAGATCCACTTAAATTATCCTCTGTGTGGTTTATAATGACTTGATTTTTGTCTCTCTGTTCTAACCTGGTAAATTGTATTCATGTCATATCGTCAGCGCCCAACTCTCCTTCGGTAAATGTAATTTAAACTATAATGTTTCTGTGTCACAAAACCTGCAGGGCAAAGTGAAATCAGAGCGAGAACATTGAAGCCAAACAAAATATTTCCAGCTACAGAACTGAAAGAGTAAAAGCAGTGATTATTTACCAGTGGTGGTGTCCTTATTCAATTCAAAATTAAATTAGATGCAAATCATCCCAAACTGTACCCTAAGTTCGTTTGGGGTTAAGTTGTGTTAAATTTGATCCCAAGAGAACAGCTCCCTCATTTAAGAAAAATCACAACTCATTTTAAATATAAGAACCTAGACAAGAAATCTATTATATCTCTATCCCAAGATAGCAAGAAAATTTCCTCCATATCACATGTACAATGATGTAAATACTTCAAGAACATAGAATGCTTCAAGTTTAATGCATGCATCTCTTTAGAGCCAAAATACATGGGTTAAAGTTAACATCATAAAGTATTGTCTTTTATTCGTTGTGTCTTTGGGCTATAAAAGAATCATGAATATAATTATAAGGATTTGGAATTGGAATTAAAGGGAAATTTTTTCACTATCTTTTCCCTCATGCATGAAGATTGAAACAGCTTATATTTTTCCTTGTATAACATATTAAAACACTCTAAATAAAATATAGATCAACTATTCGATATTTGCCACCTCAAAATATGCCCAATTTCATAGAATATAAAGAGATTGTATGTGCTTGCTGCTATTTTTTTCTTCCTTTTAGGACTATAGATCTTAACAGAACTTATTCTCCATCTCAAGATCTGCTTCTAGTGATCGTGAGTGCCTTGTGGGCAACATCTTTGTCATTGTCTCTTTGAGTCCTCAGCACCTTGCATAGTACATGGCATTCGGTTGGTGCTCAACAATTACTGTTGGGAGTGAACTGGCCCCATATGCTTCCAGTGACTCTCTCTGTGCTGGTCTGAATCCAGTGACTCATCTTTTCACATCAGCCTTGTCCAGTGATATTTGATCTCATAGAGATAAACAAAAGGATCCAAGAACTCTGGCTATTCGTATTCATGCTTGAAAATGTCTTTTTTGTCAATGCCCATACTGCTTTAAAACAGTATTCACGCCCTACATTTGTATACAAAAATGAGTCTACTAAGGAAGAATTAAAGATTGTGTACTATTTTTCCATGCTTGGGGATGAGTCAGCGTTGATCTATTCACAACTGTGCTAGCGGACACATGACAAGCATAAGCAAGATTCACATCTGACTAGTTACTGTTCAAAGTATAGTATTCTATACTCTGTGAAAAAAAAAATTAATGCCCTGAAGATTAAATTTGAGATATGAAATAACAAGTGAATGACTTACAAGAAGTTTGAGCCTATGCTGTGGCCTCATTCAGCTAGACTGTGATCACATGAAGTGATTGTCCTAGACGGCGAAACATCAGGAGTAGAGCTCCGTCTTCGTGTTCTCATCCTGAATCCTTATTTTCTTTCTAAATTAGCACCTTTTGTCAGTACTTCTTTATGGCAATCATTACTCTAAGTCAGAACTCAGTTGCAGCTAGTGAGACTTTAGAGATACCCTAAAAAAAAAAAAAGTAGAAAAGGAGGGACAGTGACTTCGTTCATAGAAATCCATGTAAGGTCATCATGAAGGCATCTGGATAAATCTTGAAACACATTTAGCTGCCAATTTTGCAAACCTTTAATATATCAGTGCTCTAGTACATAACCTCAAACCCATGTAAATAGGATAAATTATTTTCTTGTTTTGAATTGTTAACATATTAAATGTTGACTTTTGGGAGAGTTGTTGGCAAATTTTCAATGGTGAAAAACATACTATCATTGTCACCTTGAAATGTATTCCATAATGGCGATACTAAAAAAAATAAAA
Source organism: Saccopteryx leptura (assembly GCF_036850995.1). Taxonomy (NCBI): domain Eukaryota; kingdom Metazoa; phylum Chordata; class Mammalia; order Chiroptera; family Emballonuridae; genus Saccopteryx; species Saccopteryx leptura. The sequence continues at coordinate 181,157,023 of NC_089508.1, forward strand.
AACAAAAAACTAGCTTTCTAATGTGTGCATAGTATTGGCAATATCAATATATATAATATATAATCTAATTCTTAATGATCAGCTGCTCCTTGTCTATGTATTTGAAAACTTTTTTGCAAGGGGAATTGCCTAATATGTGGATTTTTACAATAAAAATGCTGCATTCTAATCCACGGTGGCATCGCAGTGGTCTGGTTGGACTCGTTTGTTTTAAAGATAATGACTTCTCTTTCCTGGCTTATCCCCAGCCCTGCCTTCCCTGTCTGGGGGCTTTACTTGTGAGCAGTGCGATCACATTTTGTGTCATGATGCTCCTCACTTCAAAAGAATTAACACAGCCATTTGGGGTACGCAGTACAGACAGAAGGTAGAAACATCATGAAGTAATAAAGTTCAAGCCTTCTACACCTCAAAACTTGAGGGGTGGTGAAGAATATGTATATAAAGTTCGTGGCCGGTTGGCTCAGTGGTAGACAGTCAGCCCAGTGTGTGGAAATCCTGGGTTTGAATCCCGGCCAGGGCACACAGGAAAGGCACCCATCTGCTTCTCCACCCTTCCCCCTCTCCTTCCTCTCTGTCTCTCTCTTCCTCTCCTGCAGCCAATGCTCCATTGGAGCAACATTGGCCCGAGCACTGAGGACAACTCCATGGCCTCCACTTCAGGCTCTAGAATGGCTCTGGTTGCAACGGAGCCACTACCCAGATGGGCAGAGCATCGCCCCCTGGTTGGCATGCCGTGTGGATCCCGGTCAGGCACATGCAGGAGTCTGTCTCCCTGCCTCCCCGCTTCTCACTTCAAAAAGAAAAAAATAAAAGAATATGGATATACTGTCAGACACAATTGAGGTCCCGACTCCACATTTATCAGTTGTTTGACAATTGTCAATTCTGCCTTAATAAACCTCCAGTTTACCAGCTATACATTAGGCGTGATAATGCCACCCCATTCAGTGATACTCAACAAAGGGATGAAAGCCTCCTCCCTCACTTCTAGTGCTTGGCAGTGCTCTGCTGATGGTGTAGACCAGGGGTCCCCAAACTTTTTACACAGGGGGCCAATTCACTGTCCCTCAGACCGTTGGAGGGCCAGACTATAAAAAAAACTATGAACAAATCCCTATGCACACTGCACATATCTTATTTTAAAGTAAAAAAACAAAATGGGAACAAATACAATATTTAAAATAAAGAACAAGTTAATTTAAATCAAACTGACCAGTATTTCAGTGGGAACTATGGGCCTGCCTTTGGCTAATGAGATGGTCAATGTGCTCCTCTCACTGACCACCAATGAAAGAGGTGCCCCTTCTGGAAGTGCGGCAGGGGCCAGATAAATGGCCTCAGAGGGTCACATGTGGCCCGCGGGCCGTAGTTTGGGGACCCCTGGTGTACACCCATCAATTCATCCTGAAGAATCCAGCCTTCTGATTTTCTGTCACCATGTTTCATTTTTAAAGAGATTTGCATTGCAAACTTTCTTTAAAATCTAGGTTGAAAATTTGAGTCTCCTGTTAGAAAAAGAAATTTTACATTTGTTATTTTTAAGGCCAAAGAACCCTTCTCTGCACACCCCCAAACTTAAGAACATAGGGAGCTATACCCCAGAAACCATGTCATGTCATATTTCCCTGGGGGCCTCTGAAATTTTCAAAAGAAAAAAGTAGCTTAGTCCTTTATAAACACAGCTGACCTAACGGTCCTCTGTGGGTCATTCTCTTGGCTGTTCATGGCTTCCTTCCTGCAGCCAATTTAAACATCTATTTCTCACCTTCCAGACATGCATAAAAGCAGTTGTCACCTACATCTTGTCTGCTCTCTACTGTAGGCCCTTATCTTTAGCTGAGTTGATATTCATTGTATGGCCTTCACACTCCCCATCCACCTTTTAAAGTCACAATATTAGTCTGACAAGGAGCAACAATTTTTCTCTGTGTTTAAGGTCAAATTAAATTAACCAAATGAAGGGGCCTTTGGGGATTATATCAAAAAATTGCTGTCTCTATGCTTTGTCGCTATGAATTTTTCTCCAATGTGTAAGGAGAAAGGCGCACTGACCTACTAGACCAACGACTCTGCTCTGTTTTTTTAATGCTCGCTGAGCTTCTAAAAGGTCACACAGCCCGTTCATGGCAAACCTGGAAAAGCCACCTGAGCATTGCTCTTTCTACTGAACCTCACAATGTTTCAGGATATGGAAATAGAGTTTTGAAACACTTCATCATTCTGCTAATGCTTTAGGATTTGCCAAACTTGAGGACGGTGCCTTTTTTGCTCTTGACTTCACTTTAATTATTTTAATTTCAAGGAGATAGATTTTCGAATATGTGGCAACAGGGATATGTTGATAAGAGTTTGCATTTCTTTTATTCTCTAATATAATAACCCACCAATATTTAATACTACCCACTGCTTTCCAAATTCTGTTTAAAAGAAGTGATCTCCAAATATCTGAAAAATTTCAGGACTAGAGTTGGCCTTTGTCCTTCAGGGATGGACACAATAGACAACCATACAGTTTTCTTTGGTTAATCTGTAGGTTCATTCTTTCTGTTATTTCAGGAAAGCTGGGGGAGTGATGTATAGCATTCATTCTGACATTAGAAATTATAACCTAATTACAAAATCCAGGTGTAACTTACCTTTGCAATATTTGGGATAATAAAGAAAAGTTATCCCCTGTTATTGTTTGTATAACAAAGTAAAAAAGCAGAGGTGTTTGCCCTGTATTACTTAAGTTCAAATCTTGGCACTGTTAGGACCTCATATCCAACTTTATTCTGCCTCAGTTTCTTTATCTGTAAAAGGGGGGATAATGATGTCTCATAACCCATAGTTTTTATTGTAAAGAATAACTGTGTTAATACTAAGGGACGCATGGATGATTGCAGTTTTCTTCAGCACAGATATGAAGTGTTAGAAAACAAAGGGCACAAGAATCATAGTCTACCTTGCTTAAGGTTAAGTATTATTTATGAAGTTGATTACTATACTTTTCCATTTCGTATGAGTGCCTTTCAATAAACATCTTGACAGATAACATGCCATACTTGAGAAATTCATGGATGTAAAGGAAATCATAGAGCTAAGTAACTGTTTCCAAGTGAAACAGTGAACCATTTAAGTCAGTATATGGGATACATATGAAGATACAAAAGTAGATATTTTTTAAAAGGTAAAAATTATTATTTCCCTTAAAAATATAGAAATGTCTAGTTGAATTACTAAGTAAACGTAAGTAACATTAGGAATAAATATGTAGTTCTATTTTAATATAGTATTTTTTTTGTTATATAACTAAGCCAATAAATAATCTTGTAGCTAAGTTAATTACTGAAGACTCTACCCATTAAAAATAAGCAATAATGACACTGGACCAGAGATAGAGAATTAAAGTCATACCTGGGGCTTTCCCTAAACATCCCCATATGTAAATGAGGATATTTGGTCATGTCTTCTGACAAACCTGAATTCTATCACCCCTTTGCTGTTTTATCATGGTGTGATGTTAGTGATTATTATCTAACATTCAGACTCCAACACTCTTCTTCACACAGCTATCTTCACCCACTTGTCCTGTTGGCTCCTTGAGTCTTCTCCAAAAGAGTGCCAAACTCCTAGAATGCCATTCTCTGCCCAACACACTGAACAGTCACTCATTAATGAGAGACTCTACCTGGTCCATGAAGACTTTCCATTTTCACTAAAGTGCCATAGACTATTTCCTTTCATCTCCTCCAGTACCGGATGTGACTTCTGAAAAGCCTCATCCTAATGTTTGCCTCAGCTAAGTGCTCACATTTATCCAGTCCTCTTAGTAAACATATTTTAAATGAAGAATTCTGTGACAAGAATATGACATAAATAATTCACTATCCATTTGCATCTTAACGATCTGCTGTGTATCTCCTGGCTTTATAAATTTGCTTCATAATTCTTTCTGTTATTTGTAATTTTAATGGTCTAGAAAATAAGCCCCTAGTCAAAGAAGTTTTGATTAACCATCTATGAATTCAATTCAACATAAAGCTTCCATAAACACGTATTGCAACTCTCACATAGGGTGCTATGAACGCAGGTACAAAATAAATTTTAGGGCATTCTGTGCTTTAAAATGCCCATAATGTGATAAAGGAGTCAGGTAAGAATACAAATACTACAATGGAGCTGCATAAAAATAGTTGTAGGAAGAAGAAATCATCACTCTAACCATGGGTGATGTCAGAAAATATTTTTTTCTGGCACACAAAGTTTTCCACTATATGTAAAAAGTTTCTATTCCTGCTTTAAAGCTTTCTTTCTGGGGGGTGAGCGAGTTATATTCAGTGGGACACTTGAATCGATGTAAACACAATAAGTTAAAAATTAATAAAAAACAAATATTAAAAAAACCTTCTTTCTATTAATGAAAACCTTATAGAAATTTTTTAAAAATAAAAAACTAGAAAGAAAAAAATATTCTTCATTCACTAGTAGAAGTTTACCACTAAAAGTATCATTTTTTTTCCTTTTTCTTTCTGTATATATTTAGATACATAGATAGATATAGGTACAGATATAAATCTGTTTGGTAGCCTGATTTTTTATATCATAATGCATATGTGTATATATATAGTAATATAAATATTTTCTAGCATTCTATTATTATATCATACAGCTACACCATAATTTATTTAGCCAGTCCCTATTTTAACATTGGCATTATTTCTTACTGTTGTTTAAATAATGCTACAATGAATATTTGTTTATGTCTCCAGCCCCACACATAGAATAAGTCTCTAAAACTGGCTTTGCTGACTGAAAAGGTTCAGACATTTAACAGAGTCCTGGCAGAAATGCGATGGTAGATTCAAAGAGGAAATGAAAAATTAGCAAAGGGGTTATTTACAAAGATGTGGACAATAAAGGGACAGTGTAGTGCCATGGGTCTAGCAACAGTGGAAAGTCAGATAAACTAACTAGCTTCCTATTGCCACTGTATCAAATTGCCTCAAACTTAGTGACTTAGAAATGCACACATTTATAATCATATCTGAAAATTGAAAGTCCACTGGCTAAACTAAAGGTGTCCCCAGGTCTGAGTCCCTTCTGGTGGCTCTAAGAATCTATCTGCTCTTCGCTCTTTCCAGGTCCTGGAGGCCTCCTGCATTCCTTGGCTAGTGGCCCCTTCCATCTTCAAAGTGCAACCCGTTTCCTTCCTCATATCTCCAACTCTAGCTCAGACCTCCTACATCCCACTTTTAAGAACCCTTGTGATTACATTGGGCCCGCCCACTTACTCCAGGATAATCAACTCACCTCCTGATTCAAAACTTGATTATGTCTACAAAATCCCTTTACTAAATAAGGTATCATATTCACAGGTTACAGAGATTAGAACATGGGCACCTTTCAGGACCATTATTCTGTTTATGACCCCACTCCAGTGGTAAAAATGCAAGAAGAAATAGCAATATTGGGATCTAGAAAATGCTGTAAAACAGAAGTCTCCCAATAGAAGCCTGATGAGGTGATGGCACAGTGGACTGAGCGTTGACCTAGGATGCTGAGGACCCAGTTTAAAACCCCAAGGTCGCTGGCTTGAGTGTAGGATCATAGACATGACCCCATGGTTGCTGGCTTGAGCCCAAGGTTGCTGGCTTGAGCAAAGGGTCACTGGGTCAGCTGGAGCCCCCCTAGTCAAGGCACATATGAGAAAGCAACTAGTGAACTACTAAAGTGCCACAACTATAAGTTGATGCTTCTCATCTCTCTTCCTTCCTGTCTGTCTGTCCCTATCTGTTCCTTCCCTCTTTCTCTTGCTAAAAGACAAAAACAACAACAAAAGATAGAAGCGCCCCCAAAGGAACTGTGGCCTTAGCTCAGGGGTCGAGGAACCTATGGCTCACGAGCCAGATGTGGCTCTTTTGATGGCTGCATCTGGCTAGCAGACAAATCTTTAATAAAAAAAAATAATGTTAAAAATATAAAACATTCTCATGTATTATAATCCATTCATTTCCTACTGCTCATGTTCATGGTTGCAGATGGCTGGAGCCAATCACAGCTGTCCTCCGAGACAACACCAAAATTTTATTGGATAATTTGTAACATACATGGGTCATTGTGTGGCTCTCCCGGAATTACCCCTGCTTTAGCTGGTTGATACAGCCATTGCCAAATAGTGGCTAAGCAGGAAGGGAGGATGAGACCAAGTACCCAGAATTCTTTTTTTCTCCTATCTAAAGTATACCATTGGTCAAAACAAATGGAAATTAAAGGGCAAGGAATCCCTTTAGTTAGTGTGGGCCAGAAAGGTCAGCCTCATTGGGCATACTATATGGGGGGGAAGTACAGAGAATAAACCTAGAGAAATAGATGAAAATTACCCAAAAATATCTCTCCAAAAGTTAACACACATAGTGCATGACAGAGCCTCTTTATTTGCATGCTAGCCATCATAATTCTGATGAGAAAGGTCAAATTTAGGGCTTTTCTATTGATTCCTATTCCATGAAAAATGCAGTGTTTAATCACATTGGTACAGTAGAGAACTATATATTTTATACCATGTACGGTATTCTGGTCAACATGCACAACTTTCCAATCGGCTTTATAATGGTCAAGCAACTGCCTCCAGAAAACTTCTTCCCGGGAGTTAATGTGGGTTAATAACCATGGCCCTCTGGTGAGCCCCATGCAAGGGTGCCAAGTCAGTTAGTGATTTGTAATCCAAAGCAGCCTGGAGTTGTTTTAACAAAGCGGGGACTTTCTGAGCCAATATTTCTCAGTTTTAAAAAAGACAGGGCTTCTGAGTCAGTGGGAGCCCGTGGGTACAATTCTGCTCTGGGTTTAAGGCTAAAAATAGCAAAGTCAGAGTCCTGTTTTTGTAACCAAAGTGACTATAGAGACAATTAAAACTGAACTGGTACAACAACCTAAACTAATGATAGCTGGACCATTTGGAGAACAGATCAGCTCAGTAAACTCTCTGAACCCAGAAGCCAATACAATACAAGACTAGAACTTCCCATTGACTACTCCCCACTCCCTTAAAAGCCATAGGAAGAACCAAGTCCTCATTAGGACCAGAAATGAACTCTGTTGAACAGAAGAGTAAGACAATTCTACTTGGAACTTAAATTTAGTTCCTTTCAGGCTCAGTGGTAGAGCGTCGGCCTGGCATGCGGGGGACCCAGGTTCGATTCCCGGCCAGGGCACATAGGAGAAGCGCCCATTTGCTTCTCCACCCCCTCCCCCTCCTTCCTCTCTGTCTCTCTCTTCCCCTCCCGCAGCCAGGGCTCCATTGGAGCGGAGATGGCCCGGGCGCTGGGGATGGCTCCTTGGCCTCTGCCCCAGGCACTAGAGTGGCTCTGGTCGCGGCAGAGCGACCGCCTCCCCCCCCCCCACCGAGGGGCAGAGCATCGCCCCCTGGTGGGCAGAGCGTTGCCCCTGGTGGGCGTGCCAGGTGGATCCTGGTCGGGCGCATGCGGGAGTCTGTCTGACTGTCTCTCCCCGTTTCCAGCTTCAGAAAAATACAAAAAAAAAAAAAAAAAATTTAGTTCCTTTCCTCTTCCATGACTCTGCTGACTCTGTCTCTCCCCTTTCACTTTCTTTTTTTTTTTTTTTTTTTTTTCTCCCTCCAAAATCTTGATGCCTTTGTAAGGTAATGAAGACGCGATTCCATTCAATTAAGTATCTGAGCACCAACCATATGCCAACCACTGCATTAAGCTTTAGAAATATAATGATAAAAACTCTTGGTACAGGCCCTGCCCTTACAGAGTTTACAATATAATGCCAAAAAAAGTATTAAATTTGAAATTCAGTAGGTGGTGAGAATTATTACTACGTAAGTAAATTATTTGCTGTAATAAGTAAAGATATGATCACAAAATAGTTGCTGCCCAATCCTATATATTTAGGGAAGTTGCCTTAAACTGGCATTCTTTCATCAATTTTAATATATTTATATCTTACAAATAAAAAAAAGCTTAGAAATTTGTAGATCATTGGGTTTCCCTATAATAATACTTTATTTATTTAGTTAGTTAGTTAGTTATTTTTGTGACAGAGACAGAGGGAGACAAAGGGAGGGACAGATAGGGACAGACAGACCAGAAGAGAGAGATGAGAAGCATCAATTCTTCATTGTGACACCTTAGTTTCTCATTAATTGCTTTCTCCTATATGTCTTAACCTGGGGGGTGGGGGCACAGCAAACCAAGGGACGCCTTGCTCAAGCCAGCAACCTTGGGCTCAAGCTGGTGAGCCTTGCTCAAACCAGATGAGCCTGCATTCAAGCTGGCGACCTTGAGGTTTTGAACCTGGATCCTCCATGTCCCAGTCCGATGCTCTATCCACCGTGCCACCACCTGCTCAGGCGAATAATACTTTTTTTATTTTAAAAATATCACTATAATATAATTATTCATGACACTTGTTAAAGACATTAAGCAATACCTTATTTAAGAGGGATTACTGCACCTGGAGTTTTGCAGTAGGGGAGAGAGTGGACTCAGCTACAAACACGGGATGAATGGGCATTTATAGCTAAGAGCATGGTGGGGTTCAGTGGATGAAAAATACAAGGGGGACTCATCAAGGCTAGTGGAGGTTTGCTAAGCTGATAGCGGGATGGTTGCTGAGACTGGGCAATGCAAAGATGAGTACAGATGTCCATAGTATGGCCCTCGTTGAGCAAGGAGCTCGGAGGAGTGTGGGTCAAGATTAGTCAAGGAGAGAATCTTTTCCAGTATTTAAACAGTACAAATCCTCTTCTGGATTATGTAGGAAGTTATACAGCGAACGTGCATTTGTTTTGGTTTTCAGGCATGGGGTGGGTGGGGGTCTTAGGAAATAAGCAATAGAGAATCTTGAAGTGCCCTGAACAGCGTTTTCCATTAAGTTGCTGACCTCCCCAGTTTGGTGCTGGAGATTCGGTAATAATTATTAAAGTAAAAAAGTCCTGCTGCTACCATGACAGCTGGGGCTGGCCAATTTGTGCTGACCTATGGTAAGAAGTTAGAATTATTAACTCAGAAGCGAAGATCTGAATACAAAATCCTTACCCTTCTCCAGATTTGCAAAATGAATACCGGATGTGTATCTCACAAACACACACACATAATGTTCTGTAAAAGCTTCTCATGTAAAGCTTTCTTATAAAGCACCTTAAGGTTTTCATGTAAAGCTATAAGATCCTTAAAAGTGGGGGGGCTGCAGGCGCAGTGGACGAAGTGTCAACTGGAATGCTAAGGTCGCTGGTTCAAAACCCTGAGCTTGCCTGGTCAAGGCACATAGGGGAGTGGATGCTTTCTGCTCCTCCCCCTCTTCTTTTTTTCTCTCTAAATGTGACTAAATAAAATCTAAAAAAAGAATTATATAAAAAAGGTGGGGGCTGTGGCTTTCACCTCTGAATCTTGACTTCCCAGCCAAGTCCTTTCCCATAATAGGCACCTGAGAGATGGAGAGTTTATAAAACAAAATCTGTAAAATGATTGCTGCTTGCTATTATTTGTGAAATTTTCACTGAAAACACTCATGACAGTTTTTAAACAGGTTATTCAGAATGGATACCTACATTTATAGATTTATATATACATTTATGTTTGCATTTATATATCTCCACAATCTTCCAAGGCACTCCTCCCACACCCCTCACTTGAATGAGATCAAAAGTCATTTTCAGATTTTCGCCTTAAACCAACAGCAAAGCCATTCTCGACTAAAAGGCAATAAAATTTCAGAAAGCATAATGAGATTTGTTATTTACTAATTATCCATTAATGACAACAAATAGACTCAATTAGTTTTGGGGAAAAATAAAAAAAGAATTCCCTTAGATTCTTAGATTAAATGTGAGGAAGAATCTGTCCAACAAAGGACAAGACTAGAAATGCTTTTCTTTATGATTCGTTAGCTATTATTTATATTTTTCTCAATTAACTTTTTTTAGTGATCATGAAGTCAATTTTGTCTGCTTCCTGTTTTTCATACAAAATGTTCTAATTAGTCAAAAATGGGAAAATAAAGAGATGACTATTTTACAGTTATTTTACATAACTTCTACAGCCTTCAAAGGATTATTTTGGTACATGATACACTATACATAAAATATAAAAAATAGGTCATTTTTATGTCTTCTGAATGAGTGACAGTAGGAACAAGACCAATAGCAAGCTAGAGAGAGTAAATAACAATACAGAGAAAGATGTTACATTTTGTTATCCACTAATGTTAGAAGTAATTTAAGTAGAATTCTAAGGTAATAATTCTGGTTTATTGTAATTTGATTTTTTGTTATTAAAATTTACATGAACCTTCATATTACCATTATAATAATTTAAGCACTTACATTTTTATTTGTGTATTTAATGGAAAATACTACACAGTTTTTCAAAATGTTCTGCTGTTTACGACATAAAGTTTAATCACAGTATGCTGCTCATAGCTGGTACTCAATAAATCCCTGCTTTAACAACGATAAAGACAAAGGTTTACAGAGCAAGAAAGATGTGTTTCTATGTTTCAGTGCACATTGTTGATATATAGTTTACTTCACAGACATCGATACTTTAGATCTCTGCACATTCCCAGGTTATTCCATTTCCCCCCTAACGAATTATCCTTTGTAGAGGTTTATCTGATGCTAAAAGTATTAACATGTTCATCAAAACAAAAATGGGCAGAAGAATATTTGTCAAAGCTCTGTTTTTTAAATAGTATATATCTTGAAACCACTCAAATGACTATCAATGGCAAAACAGATATACAAAACAAAACAAAAATAATAAAACACCTGTGGTATATTCTTATAACAGCATATTCCACACTGCAGAATTCATAGGAATCAGATAAGCTACCAGCAACAAACTGGATAATCCACATCTGTGATGCAGAGCAAAATGACAAACTCAAATGAGAACATCTGTAAGATTCAATGTATATAAAACTCAAAAAGAGCCTGACCAGGCGGTGGCACAGTGGATAGAGCGTCAGACTGAGACGCGGAGGACCCAGGTTCGAGATCCCAAGGTTGCCAGCTTGAGTGCAGGCTCATCAGGTTTGAGCAAGGCTCACCAGCTTGAGCTCAAGGTTGCTGGCTCGAGCAAGGGGTCACTCGGTCTGCTGTAGCCCCCCAGTCAAGGCACATATGAGAAATCAATCAATGAACAACTAAGGAACCACAACAAAGAATTGATGTTTCTCATCTTTCTCCCTTCCTGTCTGTCTGTCCCTATCTGTCCCTCTCTCTGACTCTCTGTCTCTGACACACACACACACACACACACACACACACACACACACACACACACACAAAGAAAACTCAAAAAGAATAGAAATGAATCTATGGTGCAGAGTAGGGAGCATTCTTATGATTCTCTGTGTGTGTGGGTGGCGGTTGGGGGTGTGGGAGGAGAGGATGCTTGGGCACAAGAGAGGCTTCTGGGACAATGGCAATACTGTTTCATGACCTGGATCGTGGGAGCATGGGCAGGTGACTGTGTAAAAATTATTTTATCAGAGCACTTGTCAGTATATACATATTTTCAATGAAAACTTTCAAACCCTTAAAAGGATCTATTTACACATATACATGTTCTATTTTCACTTATATCTATCCACAAACACTATCCATCTGCCATGAAATAAAATACTCCCTTTGGCTGTGAAGCCATGGGGTACAATACAAAGGATGTTGTTAGAAAATTAAATCACTTTTCATCTAGCTCTGTTTTTGCAACTAACCAGCATTGTAACCTCAGGGGAGAAACAGCAGGCTCAGAATTTTCTCATGAGGGATTTGGACCACATTGACTCCAGATTTATCTATTTTTTATATCTTATATAAGCTATGTATAAAATAAACATCCCAAACCTCTGATAAAGGATGAAGAGAATATAGTTTGTTGAGAATCAGTAGACCCATTATTATGTTTATCTAGGTTTATACTAGTTCACTTGACAAAATGCTTTTTGTAGGTTGATCACAAGTTTTAACTATGCAACCAAGCAGAGAAAATTAAAAAGATATTTTAGTAGTAGGAAAATATTCTGTAAGATGTATAAACAGAATAATCCAATTGTGAAAAATATACATATATTCATTCATTCATTCATTCATACCCATACAATGGCCTTCATTTCTTAGTTGGAGAAACCTAAGCAAATAAAGAAATTCTTAATGATATTTATCCTGATGTACATTTACCGAGTGGGATTTTGGTACATAAGAATTAATTGTCCTTCTGACAGGTAACCTGAAATGACTGTTTTCTCTGTTTGTAGTCTCAGTACCTCTGGGCTTGTCTCCCCTGACCAGAGTCCATGGCTCTCTAGCTCTGCATAGATCTCAGCTGCTTTTAAAGCAAGCTTCCAAAAAAATCTCTCCAATGAGAATCATGAAGTCTTTTACCACCCATCTGAGAACGAGCTACAAAAGTCACTCATGTTTGAAGCCAATCATGACTTTCACTTCTCTGGGTGTCTAACCCTGGACTTCCCGAAGTATATTTTAATTATGCCACCTGGTATATTTTAAATCAGAAAACCTTAAAGCTAAATTTCAAATTTGGTACATAGATAGATTTGATGAATGAAAGATAGATAGATAGATAGATAGATAGATAGATGATAGATATGAGAAAAATGCTAATATATTTATGCTGCTTGGAGCATTAGAAATTATTGGTGCTTTTCATTGAAAAATTTTCCATTGTTTCCTAAAACCCTCAGTTGTGAACATAAATTAATTGAGTAATCCAAAAAATTTTCTGTTATTAAATTAGAAAGTTGCTGTGATAAAAATCTGAATTTTTAAATTACCTCATATGTAGTCAGTATATGAAAGAAATTAAAGAACAAGAAATTCCACCTAAAAAAATTACTACCAGCAAGACAGACCTCAATGGTAAATATAATATATATATATACACACACACACACACACACACACACATACACAATTCACCAAAAAAAAAAAAGTGAAATGTTCTAAAAACTATAAATAGAGTGTATTCACTTTCTATTGTTTAAAGGCATCCCCATTGTCCTCTCCTCCGAGCCCTTGTGTTACCGATACAGTTCAGGAAGCTGTTTGAAGACTCAGCCTCCCCCATGCTCAGATCTTCACTTTCCATCCATCTTTACAAACACAGAAGATGTTCCCGGGGAGTGTCAGAATAACAGATCTGGAGACTGAAGTGCTCCTTACATTTCTGTCATTAGTGGAGCTCAGGTGGCAATTGTCAATCTATGCTCCACCAGACCATGGGTTGGTCTTTAAATGTTTCTCAAGTGACAGGGCCCCAAAGCTGGGTCATGGTGGCCCTCCTCCAATTAGTCACAGCCACTCTGCTATGCGGATGATGGAAGAATTTTGCCGCGTTCGTCTTCCCTAAGGTGGACAGGCTAAGGATGATTAAATAGTGTGCCCACTTGGCTCTCCACAGTGCCCACCCCAAGATTATCAAGTGATATGTTTCAGGAGGACACTACACAAGGTACACACTACATATATATTTGTTTTAATTTTATGAAATCTCACAGTGCACAAGAACCATAAAATCATCTACTTCATTCAGTGAGAACTTTCTTTAATTATGCATTCATTCAAGACATTTATTAAGCTTACTAAGTGCTATAATTGATGCTACACACTGAGGATTAAATCATGAAATCATGAACAGGTCACAGAAACTTCCTTTTTTTTTTTTTTGAAAAAAAAATCACTGATTTAATAAATATTTTTGAGTACCTACTACATAGCAGGCACTGTGAGGCATTAAGTCTAGGACAGTAAACAAGGCTGTAGCAAGTGCCAAGGAGACTTGGCAGTCATACCCAGTGTACACTAGCCCAACCTTCAGCTGCCAGCTCTTATGTTTCTTTACTTGGGGGCTTTTATGTCACCGGAGTGCACTGTGCTGTCTACTCAGCAGGCTAGGAATGTCAGAGAATCAATACCCTCTCTTCCGCTCACCTGCTCTCCCCTTAGCTGCTTCCAACCAGTAACTGACAAGAGCTGGTGGTAGGATGATTAACTACTCTGGTTTGTCTGGGACTCAGGGGTTACCCAGGGCACCAGCTGTAACTTTCAATGGACCAGGGTACTGTGTGATACGTGAACTCTCCCCTGGGGCAGGAACCGGGGGGGGGGGGGTGTGTGTGACGCTGAAGCACAGAACATGATTAACACTGAGACCCAGAGTGCCTCGGCATATTCGGCTCCGCTGTCCCACGGCGGTAATGCACTTGAGCTCTTCTCTGACTTCCTGTTCTTCCCTGCCCCCGCTTCTTTCCTCTGCCTCCCCTGTTTACTGAGATCACCTCCCCAAATGGGTAATGACGATGCAGTGTGATGAGTTTCATGATCAAGACCAGGAAGGGACGACGCCTGTGTGCTCTGGGAGGACATGGGGGTCCGGGTGGAAGTGAGATGCCTTCCTTTGAAGAGGAACTTCCAACTGAGCAGAATTGTGAAGGATGAGGTGCAGTTAACTCACTGAGCGGGGAAAGAAAGATACATTTGGCAGGACACAATATAATTTTTAAAATCATAGAACTAGAATAAAAGCACAGCCTGCTCAGAGAGCTACAGATAATGTCTCTCCGATGACTGGAGCTGAGAGTGACAGTAGTTTGGATGGGGGAAGGCAGAGACCGGGAAAGGCTTGGTCACAGATGACCTTGCATGGCCCGGAAAGGCATTTGGACTTTATCCTGGGGGGGCAGGAGAATGGCATTGGCAGGCTGCCAGGCAGCAAGGAAATGACATGATCAGATGTGACTTCAGAAAATCATTCAGACTGCATCGTAAAGAAATGGATTGGAGGGGTCAGGACCCAAAGCGGGGCAGCAGTCAGAAAGCAGCCGCAATGATTCAGGGAAAATTCGTGGTATCTGAACACTGGGCGTAGGTAGAGAGTGCTGTACTTTTAAGTTACTGAGGAAGTCAGAGAAGAAGGTATTTTGTAACAAATTACAAAACTTTGTAATTTATTAGATATGGTCTGTAAGACATAAAGTCCAGTTTTCCTAGACATGCAAATTAACTCAGAATTTGAGAAGCATTGCGATAGTCAAATAAAAGATTTCAGGGAAGGGCCTGTTGGATTTGAGTTTTTGTGGGGAAGCCCCTGAATGTAAATCATTAGAAGTAGTATTAGACAAAGTTAACAGTGGAGGATTAGGAATCAAGCACATCTGGATTCTAGTTGTATGTGTCAAGTAATTTATTAAATATCTCCAAGCCTCAGTGGACTCATCTTCAAATGGGGACAATATTTGAACCTGTTTTTTTAAGGTTGAGCTAATTCACGAAATGGGTTTAGCAGAGAGACTGGTCTGCAGGTGTTTCTCAATGATTGCGATCCTTACATTTAACAGCACTGTTACCACCCAGGTGGTGATATGCAGTAGATCCTTGGCTACTCAGCGTGGGGCCAAAGAGAGAAATATAGACAGAAAATATCATCTGAATTATGTTGATATAAGAAACATCCAAACCTGGAAAGGATTTTCATAAGATTTTTATTTGAGCTAAACTGATAGAAATTACCTGGAAGCCAGATCCCCAATGCTTCTGGGAAGAAGAGTTTTGCAGCTCCTTGTATACATTTGGAATGAAGGAGGTGACAAAAGGAAGATGAGCTGGAGCGGGAGGAAGCAAGGGGGGGATTAGATTATAGCCCAGTTCACAAGATGAACCTTTTTGCCTAGGGTGTGACTGCCCATCTTGACCTGCCCAGTCCTATAGCAATTTATAATCAGATCGCCCTGTGCGGTTACTCTCAGAACCTACTTGTCACCCACAATTATTAGGATATAAAATAGTACATGAAGATCAGAAAATGGATGGGATTACTGGGAGGAAGTGTTTAGAGAGAGAGAGAGAGAGAGAGAGAGAGAGAGAGAGAGAATGTAACTATGAGGAAAACAAGAGGAAATTCCAATAAGGAGGGTCAGAAGGTGTCACCACAACCCGCCCCCAACTCCTCTGAACTAGAGTGCAGTGCAAGGAGAAGTTAATGAACAGATCAGATTCTGCACAAAGGGTGACTAAAACTAGGATTGAGAAGTTTCCACTGAATTTAGTAGCAGAGAAGTCAATGGTGATTTTATCTGCAACTGCCGCCAAGTGGAGGTGGCGGGAGGCAGACTGTAGTTGTCTGAAGCACAAATGGAAGGTGAAAAAATGCAGACGATTGTGGACAAGTCCTTTGAGTCACTTGGCATTGAAGGGAAAGAAGAGAGATAAGAAAATAGCTCCAGGAGTTCTAGAAGAGGTGAAGGGAAATATTTATCTTTTAAAGATGGGAGAGAATTTCACAGGTTTAAGTGCAGTTGGGAAGGAGTCAGAGGAAAAAAAAGAAGAAAAAATAGTGAAGATAAAGAAAATAAGGTGTTTTCACTAATGATCCAGACTGTTAAGGAGACTGACTGCAACCAGTGCCCAGGTGATGACAAAACGCCTCGGCTACCATAACTCAAGGAGTAAAAAGAAATTAGTGCAGCTGTGATGAGAAGTGAAGGTAGTTTGTCAAGAAGAAAATAGCATTAATTGATAGATCTAGGAAGGAGAGCGAAAGCAGTAAATACTGATGGAAATGATTACAGGGAAAGGTCACAGCATGAATCTAACTTAGACTGATTCCCAGACACCAATCCAGACCTATAGAATCAGCATCTCTGAATATCGGACCCAAGATTGTGCTTGTATCAAACTCCCAAGTAATTTTTATGAAGAGAAAGTACTAGATTGAATTTATGAAGAGGCATTTGGGAGGCAGTCACCTAGTTGGCATTAATGAATAGGTTTGAGAAAGAAATGAAAATCATAGACATGAAAGATTAGAGGAAATAGAGCCAGATAATTAATCATTAAGTCCCGAGTATTGGCATTGACTAAAGTCAAAGGTTATTAGAATTAATATGGTCAAAGGACTGAGACTATGTGTGATTTATACAGTTGAAGAAACTGAGACTTTTTTTTTAGGACGTAGCATGAGGAGCAAGAGTGTAAGTCAGGTGTCCAATTCTCCAGTGATGGTGGGGAGCAATAGAAAGATCTGTAAATGTCACCAATGAGTAGATGTAAATAGTGACATGACTGAAAGTCATGTTTCTCAAATAAATTTTTTACTTTGTTTTGTTATTATATAATTGAGCAAGGAGTAATTATCTAGAATGGTTTTGAGATTTAAGGTAATTGTGACCTCACCAAGCAAATTTGTTGTTTGTAAAGAAGAATAAATAGAACCACAGAAACAAAGTGACTTTTCTAATAAACAGTTCTAATTCCTTGAGTTCTGCTGTGATTTGTTCTTCCTTATATCACGTCTTTTTATTACAGAAGAAGAGATGGAAACCCACAGACTTATGTAACCTGGTTTAAGTAAGTGGCAAAGTTAGTCATTGGTAAAGTACAGTTGAAACACAACTTACAGGCATGCTTGCCATAGGCATTAGCCCCATTCCTTGAGGGCTCCATTCCCATGACCTAGTCACCACTTCAATGTTGCATCTTCAAATACTGTCACATTGAAAGGTTTGATTTCTCTGGGGCTCATTGTCCTCTTCTCCAGAGAGAGATAATGCCTCCCAGGGTGGATGTAAGGAATGTATGAAATAATGTATCTAAAACAAATGGAACACTTGGTACCCATGTACCCATGTAAGAAATGAGAAGTGGTAATAGCATTATCATGACAAAGTTTTCCATGGAACACCAATTAAACAAACAATTCAGTAATGTCCTTCTCTGACCTTTAGTTTTTAGTGTGCCAGGTATGATTAGAAGATTCCGTTTACATAAAATTATTAATAGAACATTTAAAATTACAGTTTAGGGTGTTTTGTAAACTCCAAATAACCAACTGGGTGAATTCTTTTGGATAAATTAGATTCAATGTGAAAATCAAAAAGTTCAGGATTCAGTTCCCTGGGAGTACTACATTATGCTACTTCCCGTTGGCTTTTTTTCCCACTTCTAACAAATAAATTGTGTTTGTCTCTATGTCTTCTCACACCATCCACAGAGAAATAGAAAACAGTGATATTTTTTAATACAGGCTTTCTTGCTCTCCAGAAATTGAGCTAAAAGAAGGTGAGAATCTATCCGATTTGCCAAAAGAGAAATGTTTGGTGATAAATTATCTATCTGAGCATGTACAACGGACACAGAAGATATTCTGAAACTGTCAAATTGAATGTGAGCATGATTAGAATAAAGTTGCTCTATCTCAGGGTCTTGCTTAAATAAAAGTGACAAGTTCTGACACAATTTCTGCCCGGTGCGAATGACTGACTGAGCAAGCAGCATCGAGATGATTTGTGAAATAGCTTTTTTTTGTCAAGGAAATATTAAAAAGTCAAAGTTTTTTCTGCTCTATGCTGTACGCAGACAACACTTTGGAAATGAAAAGCCTATTTTCCCAGAAGCTACACTTTTCACTGATTGGAATGCTGTGGTCTTTCTCCCTTTGTCACTTCCAGCTGGCCCCGGACTTTGATCAGCTGTGGGTGAAATGACACTTTGGTTTCCAAAATAACATGAGCAAGCTAGATGAGTTAGAATAGATAACATATTTTTAAACTATCATAGATGGGCTGGATTCTGGGAGGGTGGATTGTTGGGGTCACGGTTTTGCCTCTGGCAGTAACGAACTGTCCCTTATTCATGTCCTCGCCAGGGCCGGGTACAGTTCTATTCTGACTCAGTTAATGTTGAAATCTATGTCCCAATACCCAATGGCAGAGTATACCTCTGCGAAGGTCCTGTGAGTACCAAGGTGGATTTAAGAGTCCACAGAGATCAGTTTTCATTTTCTTGGATAGTTTCACTAACACTCATGCAATATAAAAAATATGATTAGATTGTTTTCCAGCCCTTTATCTGTTCATTCTAGCTTTTCCCAACTGGTGTGGTTTGGATGCCCCAGAGGAAACTGATATTGCATCCAGGAAGAAACTGAAACCAGAAACATTTTTTCCCAGTTAAATACTTGTTACAGTTTCCGCTCCTGTTTTCAGAGCCAGAGGGGAAACTAAATTGATTAAATAAGAAGAGAATGCCCCCTCTTTTGCAATATGTTGTTCTCTCGCTTGACTATATGAAAACATTCAAAAGAGAATGTTATTTCAGTGAGGTCTCCCTATCAATAGGACACATGGGTTGACCCAGCAAAATTGTGCTTTCTGGAAGCTCAAATTTAGTTACGAACCCTACTATCATTGTTCCCATTGCATAGCTCTTCACAGTTTATAAATAACTTGGCATATGCGATTTTATTTCAATTTTGTGGAAGAGGATGGCCCAGGTTAAACAGTCCTAATCCTTCCATTGACCACACAAACGGGACAAGTAGATGCTTTGTGAGAACTCAAGTCATTTAAGTGACAAATGAAAAGATCTTTTAGGATAGGTTAGTATTCAGCGAGAGAGATTAAGGGATAGAGAGTGGGAAGATGGAAGAACGGAGGGAAAGAGGTAGGGCGATAGAGAGAGAGGGAGAGAGAGAGAGAGACTAAAAACAACTCCCATGTCATGGCAGGGACCTGATGACCAGAGGGAGCCCGTACCTGAACCCCGGCTTCTGAAGCCACACAGCTGACTCGCCAAGTGAATGCAAAGCTCCTCCTTGAAACAAGAAGAAGAAATTGAAGATGTGTTAGGCCTGGTGAGTGAATCATAGCGCTGTGGAAAATTCTGAGTTTTCCCACTTACATTTCTTCCTGAGATACTTCTCTGTTTTCTGGGAAACCACTCCTTCTTGACTACCATCAAAGGCTTTACAGAGCAAACACAAATTACTTAGAAAGGCTTTGATCAAAGCAGCCTATCAGTCTACCCCGGTAATTTTCAAACTAGAGACAGAGAGCATAGAATTACCCAAAGAGCTCCTTAAACACAAAAGGGTGGCGGGGAGGCCCCCAGCGCCAGGCTGTGTGATTCCAGGGCTGGCGGGGAAAGCCCAGACCTTTGCCCTTCTGACAGGTTCTTAGGGGATGCCGAGGCTGGTGGTCGGGGAATCTGACTTGAGAAGCCCTAGTCCGCTCCTTTAGTTTCTCCATTCCTGGAGTTCTCTTCTGGCCTTGACCCCGGCACTGGCACTGGCTCCGGATCCCTATCCAGCATATGGGCTGTTTTCATTTTCATTTGTCTCAAGATATTTTCTGGTTTACCTTGTAATTTATTCTTTGACCCAATGGTCGACTAAAAATGCAGTGTATAATTTTTACATATTTGTCTATTTTCCAGTTTTTCTTTGGTGATGAATTTCAATTTTCCTTCTATTAAGATAAAAAATGATACTTACTACAATTTCCATCTTCTTAAATTTGTTAGATATGTTCTATGCCTAACATGTGGTTTGTTCTGGAGAAAGCATCGTGTTCACTACAAAAAAGTGGTTATTCTGCTATTGTTGGGTGGAGTGTTCTGATTATGTCTATTAGGCTCATTTTGTCTATTGTGTTTTGTAAGTCCTCTATTCCCTTATTCAGCTTCTGTTTGGATGTGCTCTCTGCTATTGAAAGTGGAAAACTAAAATCTACTTCTAATATTTTACAGTGCAGATGTAATTTTATTTTATGTATTTATTTTATTTTTTCCCAAAGTGAGATGTGGGGGGAGGCAGAGAGACAGACTCACACATGCACCCAACCTGGATCCACCTGACATATCCACTAGGGGGCAATGCTCTGCCCATTTGGGGCATTGCTCCATTGCAACCATAGCACCTGAGACAGAGGCCATGGAGCCATCCTCAGCACCTGGGCCAACTTTGCTCCAGTGGAGCCTTGGCTCTGGGAGAGGAAGAGAAAGACAGAAAGGAGAAGGGGAGGGGTAGAGAAGCAGATGGAGACTTCTCCTCCGTGCCCTGGCCAGGAATTGAAACCAGGACTTCTACACACCGGGCCAATGCTTTACCGCTGACCCAACCAACCAGGGCCTACAGATGTAATTTTATCTGGCCTCCTTTTTCTTCTCAGAATTTGTGGCAAGAATTAGGGGAAAATATGTGAGAGGGATTAGTAAAGCAAAGTGGTAGAAGTATAGATTATATATTGTACAATTAATATTTTTTTTCCCCTGAGGCCTCCATATCCCTACAAACAGGCTTGAGCATGCTGCCCAGGTGAGGAGGTACACTAGTGTGGTAAAGTTGACCCCAGCCATGAGTTCTCTTCCTACCCTCTTCTGTCCATGATCTACTGACATGAAAACACATCAATGAAATTCTCACATGACTGCTTTTGTGTTCTCCACGCTGAACCCAGTAAAGGAACTTGCTCACAGGTCCTTGCTCTTTGCTCTCCCCCTTACTGGTTGAGCCACCTCCCATCACACTACTCCAGTGTCACCCTCTTGGCCTGCAGTGATTGAATCTTATCTCTTCGTGACCTGTTAGTATAATAAACTATTTACTTCTGAGCCTCTCCTGTGTCCTCTCTTGTGACTATCACCTAAAAGGATACAGAACAAATTTCTAGAGGCCAAAATGACAATAGCTTAACCAAACACACCGCTGGGCAGCAGGAAAATCTGACACTGTAAGAATTTAAAATCTAGCCTAAAGTTACATAGTGATTGTAGCAGAGTTAGATCTAAAATGTGGATGGTGTTATGTTTCATCTTTTATACGAATTTTATTATACGTATAGTAAGTTCTCAGAGTTAAGAATCTTAAAAAAAATTCACTGTCTTATGTGGGCTCACTGGAAAAGAGATTTGTAGCGAATTAGTTGATGTCTGCTGGAGGCATGTTAGCATTTTGGCAATACATATTCATGTGCTTTTGATCCAGAATAAAAAGGTCTTAGGATTCAGAAGCCAATGTTTTCCATGAAGCAAATGACTATAAAACATGGTACATGTTCTATTAGTTCTAACTCAGCTGGTATTTAGATAGCATAATTTTTTAAAATTTCTGCCAATAAATACTTTTTAAAGAAGTATTAGGAAAACATATTAGTATTTATAATAACAGTGAATAATACTTAAAAAATAAATGGATGCATAGTGAACTTACTTAAGAGAAGTATTTAGTAATTTGATAATACTGAGAAGTAATATCATATAATATTTAAGAACTCAAACTCTGGGGTCAGATTTCAGTTTAAATTCTCACTCTGGCACTCCATTAAATTTAATTTCTAAGTAGAAACCAAATAGATTCCAGCTCAACTACTTAACTTCTTTGAGCCTGAGCTTGTTTATGTATAAAATAAAGATAATATTATTTACCTATAGGATTATATGAGGATTAAAGTTGTTAATAGAAATAAATGCTCAGAACAGTGGCCAGCACTATGTAAGTATTAATGTTGATTAGAGGCAGTATTGGTGGTAATACATACAAAATGTTATTTTCCAGGAAGAAGGAGAACATCCTCAAATCTAATAATTTACTGACCTTAAAACTTTTTCAAAAGGTAAGTTTAATGTTAAGAACTTACTTGAGTGGTCATCAATATGTATTTATTTGGCCCTAAAAAAGGCAATTTCCAATACAATTAAATCAGCATTTATATTAACTGTCACCATTATCGGGTCATAACCACCACACCATTAACCCAGTTTTCTGACCTGCAATTTTGTTGCCACATCTCCTACTGCATTGTTATCCACCTATAGACATTGTAAGAGGAAGTCTCAACCAGCAGGCATGCCTCCCAAGTATACTTAGCTTTTTCTGCAAAGTTTTTCAGCAGGTACTCAAATGTTGTTCTACCTCAGCAATGACTTCCAATCCCTTAACTCCTGCTGGGCAACCAACCAAAGTTTCCTAAATCATTTCTTAGCCAGTTGTACCCATGATTGGCTCGACATTATATATATGTAGGACTTCAAGGCTCCTTTTATTCAAAGGTGATTGCAATATTGTGTCTTTTAACCTAGTTAGCTGCTTTCAGCAAAGAAGTTTATTTGTAAAGATAAAAAGTTTATTGCAACATAATTCACAATAGCTAAGACTTGGAAACAGCCTAAGTGTCCTTCAACAGATGAGTGGAGAAAGATGTGATACAATGGAATACCACTCAGTCATAAAAAAACAATGACATGTTGCCTTTTTTGAGGACATTCATGGATCTTAAGAGTATCATGACCAGTGAAATAAATCAGACAGAAGAGTACAAGAATCATATAATTTCACTCATATGTGGAATATAAAAGAGAAAGCAACAAACCAACCAAACAAAAACCCACAGACACAGACAACAATACGGTAGATACCAGAGGAGAAGAATGGAGAAGGGAAGGTGAAGGGAGGAAAGGGGGTCAGATACGGGGTGACACAAGGAGTCTAGACTTTGGGTGGTGAGCACACAAGGCAATGTATAAAAGATATATTAGAGAATTGTACACCTGAAACTTATATGTTATTAATCAATGTCACCCCAATAAATTTAATTTTAAAAGATTCATCTTAGCAAAATGCACAAAGATGAGAAAAAACGTTTAACAACAACAACCTCTCCTGCAGATTTTTCGGCTATATAGTATTATCTTGGGGTCCTTCTGAGACCCCTTCTTGCTGACTGACACTCATCTGCCCCCTATTGCCAACCTAACAGTCCTGGGGCATCACCCACATCGATGGCTTCTTGCACTACTCTGTATTATGAAAGGAAGATATGTTTCTGCTAAGATAAGTGAAGACACATTAAAATTAATGCCGACTCTCTTCCTTTAATCCTCTATCTCCTATGCAGTCCTCAGCTGGAAAAGGATGGGTAGCATTGATCATCGTCGTTGGTTCTATTTTTATAACTGATCAAGCTGAATTCTCATCAGCGAACCTAATATCTTGGAGATAATAAGATAGTGAGAAGCAATTAACTGGTTTTCATCATTATTCTCATTTTTAAACCTCTGAGGCCCTGACCACTCATTACACTAAACTGTTAAATAGCAGAAAATCTGTCCTTTGGATAACAATTATGTGTATTTATTGTTTTTCTAGGTATTGTACATGGTCCCTTTCTAGCACCCTAGAGGCAGTTTAGATCATGGAAAATGCACCACAGACAGGCTCGAGCACTCTGATGTGCCAGGTTCAAACCACGGTATTGTGGCTCCCAATCCTTAGGCCATGAATAGAATTATTAAACTCCTTCATTCTAGCTTCCTAAAGGGTGAAACTGAAATAATAATTCCTACTTAAAGTTCTAAGAATACAAATGAAACAAACATGTATAATGCTAGGCCCATAGGTATGATTCATACATTTTAGTTATTAATGATCATTCTTTGCAATTTTATTCATTCATTCAAAAAGTACTTACTGGAATGCTGTTGTGTGTCAGGTATGATTATTCCACTTGAAGGGTAGGAGTACCTTTTTATCTTTCTATCACACAATGCCTGATACACTCCTGTGTCTTTACTAAATGTTTATAAATGTGAATATAGCACTGTTATAGTATCTAGCATCTTAGAAAACTCTAGAAGTTTCAAGTTTTCTCTAGGGTTACTGTTTTTAAGCTGGAACTATTTAGAAGATATGGAATTATCATAGTTCATAGTTTAGCCAATTTAAGAGGTATCTGATTCATGGAAGAGAGCATTTTACTGTCTCACTCTATTACTATATGACCTGGCAAATTATATGATGTCAACTTATTGTGGTTTTGCTGCTTCAATTTTTCACCTGTAAACTCAATTTATATACCCATTCATTAATTCATTACACTTACATGTTTTGTTTCACTGAATTTATATACTTATATATTTTTAAAGTATTTCTTAGGTACATAAGGGCTTATGTCGTGAGGTAATATCAATGTCAAAATTATGTGCTATTTCTTTAAATAGATTATCTAAATGTAAAATATTATTGTTCTAAAAACACAGGCTATTTTGCTCTCTCCTGAAGTTAACTAAATTACAGAAAGAGATTTTACAAGTGCATGCTGAATGAACTATTGAGCTATTAAAAGAAGAACTTCCAGCTGTGGCCAGATAGCTTTATTGTTTAGAGCATTGTCCCCAAGCACAGAGGTTGTAGGTTCAATTCCCAGTCAGGGCACACACAGGAATAGATCAGTATTCCTGTCTCTAGCTCACTCTCTCCCTTCCTCTTTCTAAAACTAATAAAATAAACATTAAATAAAGAACTTCCATTAAGAAGTACATATATCTTAATATTTATGAAGAGATTAAAAATAAAATATGGCCCTGATGAGATATTGGTGTAGGAAAAATACAAGAGCCTGATATACTTTTTGGAACAGTAACAGAATTACCATCTTATAAAAAATTATTTAATTTTTATACTTTCCCTGTTTCTTCAACAATAGCTCAATGCACTGGATTCATGATATTAGCCTTGAACCCTTAACACATGGTCATCACACTGTTTAATATTTGAAAATTCTATAAGGCATGAGGAGTCTGAGAGGTCACTTAATAAGAGTTGGGATGTTTTATAATCCCCATTGTGTCTTCTCAAATTGAGGGAAATAGTTTGGGTCGTAGGCATAATGCTAGGTGAACCCAATCCAAACTTACTAGGTTCATGGCTTCATCGCACAATATTGAATGCCGGCTATGTGCCAGACAGGCAGTAGAGTAAATATCAGGTATTAAAGAATCACAGAAAAGTTGCACTGGACTCAATATTGTATTATCTGGCATGATTTTTTCATTGGTGGGAATATTGAAACCAACTCTAAAGGAAGAAGAGAAAGAAGGAAAATTAAACTGTGACCTGACCAGGCAGCGGTGCAGTGGATAGAGTGTCAGACTAGGATGCAGACAACCCAGGTTCAAAACCCTGAGGTCGCCAGCTTGAGCGCAGGCTCATCTGGTTAAATAAAGCACAGCTCACCAGCATGAACTCAAGGTCACTGGCTTGATTTGAGCAAGGGGGCACTTTTTTGCCATAGCCCCCCCCCCCCCCGGATCAAGGCACATATGAGAAAGCAATCAAAGAAAAACGAAGGTGCCACAACAAAGAACTGATACTTCTTATCTCTCTCCCTTCTTGTCTGTCTGTCCTATCTATCCCTCTCTCTGTCTCTGAAACAGAAAAAGTTAAATTGTGAAGGTTGGTGTTTGGGACCGGCAGATGGCATATAAGAAAGCCATGAAGTAGACTATTCAAGCATTTTTCATTTCAAAAAGAGTACTTTTAGAAATCTTATAAAGCCAATATAAAGGGACTATGACGTTAGCATGCAACTAGGAATGCAATCCAGTAGTTCTAGCAGAGCCTTGCTGTACTGGCTGTGACTTATGAAACAGAGGGAACCTCTTGCAGTTGAGTTGATGAATTATTCAAACATAGCTACTCAATCTTTTTTTTTTTTTTGGAGACATAAATACATCTACTTATTTATGAAGTGCTTTTCTCACCCAGAAGAAAATGCATATTAATGTAGCCTTTATTTTTTATCCTTTAACACATAACTACATTAAATACAGTTTTATTTTTTAACCTTTCAAAACATTTTTATTGAATTTATTGGGTGACACTGGTTAATAAGATTATAATGGTGTCAGGTGTAGAATTTTATGATATATCATCTGCATATTATATCGTGTGTTCCCCACCCTAAGTCAAGTCTCCTTCCATGACCATTTACCCCATTTACTCTCTTCTCTACCCTATCCCTCTTTCTCTCTGCTAATCATCATACTGTTATCTGTGTCTATGAGGTTGTTTTTCTGTTGTTTTTTTTTTGTGGGGTTGTTTTTAAATCCCTTCACCTTTTTTCACCCAGAAGCTACCTAGTGTTACTAGTTTTTGAGAACTGGACTTGTGCCAGCAAGAAACAGATGGCACATTCAAATGAGGCTAACTCAAGGCAGCTTACTAAAGGGACTATTTACGAAGATGTGGTCAGGTCAACACCAGGGCTGTGTGTACCCTGAAGGGGTGAGTAGGCAGAGCATTTATAGACATTCTTAAAGAGAGTCATGTGGAGATAGATGGCCACCTGGAGTGGAGATCTGACCTTTAGTTAAAGGATGCAGCCAGGCCAAGGAGAAACCATCGAGCTGGGAGAATAAATAGCCGAATGACTTGTCTCTCCTTTTTCAGTTGCCAACCGAATGGAGGAGGGCAAGGGATCCACAAAGGTCTGCCTTTGGGAGGCAGAGAGCAGGGCAATAGGGAAAGACGATCCGGAGGGCATGAGAGAGCCACTGGGCACAGTGCACTTTACGAATCAGAAAGGGGACTGATTCACATGCATCCACTTAATTATTTTCCAGCCTTTCATACTGTGCTGCTTGTGAAATTCTTTACAAAATGTGCTATGAAGCGATTGCAATTTTTAAAGAACTCTCTGACTCTCTGTGTGTGTTTGTGTGTGTGTGTGTGTGTCAAGAGGAGGGCTCAATTATGTCTTTCTGATTCTTCTGATTATTTATTACAGGCCTGTCAGTTGACCTATTCATCACCACCAGGAACATCACTGGATGAGCTGAGTCAATTTTAATCTCCTCTTCTGGTAGGATTATCATGTTTTAGCAAAAATACTGTAGGCTTCACCAAACAATAAAATTAACCACCAGGAAATGTTTTATAGCCCTATAAAACTGATCTACCACAGCTAGGATTATTGCTGGATATTACATATTCACAATCTATGTTGAGGACTAAAACCAGGCAGCTTTAAATGGAGCTATTCTATGGTTGAAAAATAATAGATGCCAAGAAAAATACTAGGAGGAGAGCCAGGAACAATTTTCTATTGGATAACTCTGAGGTTATAAATTTGAACTTCATCTATTGATTCCTAGTTCAATTTCAAGGTCCATCATGCCAGTCCCACATTAAATAGTCATTGATAGATTTCAACAAACAGGTCAGATGATCTCCCTTTGGTTCTAGGAAATACTAATCATGGGAACTGACTTTGAAGGTATATTCTGGCTACTGTAATAGAAAGTGGCCAACATTTTCCATTGTCCAGACTAATGAATTAGTTCTGTCTAGGCCATAAGGTGAGCTCAGTGTATTATCCTTGACATATAATAAACACAAAATAAACATTATTTATTGTTATTATATAGCAAGTTTCAAATTTGTATCTTTTTATACATATTCTGTTCATCTTCTATTCTTATGTCTTTACCATATTGTGTCTTCTTCCCACCATGATAAAGTAAGTCAAGTTTATCCTAGGTCAGGGGTGTTCTCTTTATTTTGTTGGGGAGTCTTTCAGGTTCTGGATCACTAAATTTTAATGTGGGAGAGGGGTTCCCCCCAACCACCAAACAATTCTTGGACACCAGCTGAGTGTCCAAGGATTCAACTCAATTTGAACACTATCTGCAGAGAGGTAGCATCAGATTCCACAGGCTAAGGATTCAGTCCTACAAGGCTGCACACCCGTCTCCCGCACCCAGTTCAGATGCCAGTTGCAAGCCCAGGCTTGTCACTTGTGTTTCTGACCAATTCGCTATAAATCAAAGGTCCCCTCTATTCTCTTCTCTGATTTGATTAATTTGCTCGAGCAGCTCACAAAACTCAAGAAACATTGTACTACTAGTTTATTATAAAAGGATATAATCCAGGAACAGCCAGAAGGAAGAGATGCAGAGGGCAAGGTATGGTGAGAGGGCAGGGAGTTTCTGTGCCCTCTTCAGATAAACAGGTAAACCTCTCTCCCCACATCTTCACATGCTCACCAACCCAGAGCTCTCTGAACCCTGTCCTGCTGAGTTTTTAATTGAGCTTCATCACATAGGCACCACTGATGAAATCATTGGCCGTTGGCAATTGAACTCAATCTCCTGCTCTTCTCTCCCCAGAACTGGGAGGTATGGTAGGGACTGAAAATTTTCACCCTCTAATTACATGGTTGGTTCTCCTGGCCACCAGCTCCCATTAATAGGTGATTTGCAAAGGTCACCACATTCACATTAGACATACACACACACAGAATAAACTTCACGGATCTCCAAGGTTGAAGGTCAATATCATCATTCAATATGTCACCTGATATACCGACATCATTTGCCAATGAGTTTAGTGTTGTCCAACGGTAATTAAATCTAGCAGATGCAAAAAAAAATTACTGGAAAGCTATCATCTTCTTGTTTATGAGAAGACTTATGAAGAAGATTCTCAGGATTGCCTTTAACAAGATTAATTACGTGAAATGAAGTGTAATTATCCTCCACTCACAATTTTTGGTTGCTTCTGTTACAGCAAATTTTGATTTTCATACTATTAAGTAAAACCCAGCTTTAAAATTTTCCCTTTGGATTTTGACCAAGCATAGCTTGGTAGTACATTAAAGAGATATACACCTTTACCAACAAGACTCGTCATAATCTTCTTAACATCTTTGTTTTCCCTCTCCTTTCTGTCCTTTTCCCCAGCATCTTCCTACTTTCTTCATCAAAGAGCAATTCTCTTACAAGCTGGAAGCTGTGCAGGAATTGCTTCCTCAGGATTCTGAAATTAATAGGCCTCTCCTTGTTTATTTAGCTCTTTGAAAATAAACAAAATTCCTTTACACAACCAAGGAAGACTGGAATCCCAGACTCTGTAGCCTGATATGGTGTCACCACGAATGCAAAACATTTAGAAAAGTTGCTGGGCTAAGTTTTGCAACAAATGTCCCCGTTAAGAAGTATATTGAACAAGATCTATTTCATAGCAATCACTTACTTAAAAAAATGCTGAAGTCCTTTCTCTATAGTCCTGTTGTGGCTAATTCTCTTTGCACAGAGTTCCCAGATCAGAGCCAATGCAGGATTTTCAATGTCTCCTGCCCACCGTAAGTTTCAGAACACAACTCCTAGAGTTTCAGGGAAACTGAGAAGGCTACATTTTAAAAATGCATAATTTAAAGCTCTTTTTTTTAAGTGGTTTATTTTTAACATTGAAAATGAAATGGAGAGGAGCTTGATCCAATAATGACAGAGTGCCTATATTTCTAAGAGCAATAGTCCCATATCAGTTACATGTTTGCAGTTAAGAGGGCCAACTCGCAAAGCTCCTGCTCTCCAGACCTGTTAAATTAGAGAGACTAAAACCGAGGATGGCTATCCACATGAGAAATGGAATTTCACCTTATTACTTTGGAACAGTACTTTCTTGCTCAGTAAACAAAGGGGTCCTGAACCTTGGAGAAGGTGGCTTCAGCCTGAAGTTGAAATGAAGCTTCCTCCTCCATTTCCCTCCTGAGTGTAAAACAGTTGTGTCTAGAGAAGATTCAGATTTGCAACATTACACTTTGAATAACTGCTTCATTAAACATTACCATTATTTTACACTCTCACCTAATCTTGAATTTTTTAATTCATTTTTTTAGACAGCTGTGTATGCATGTGTGTGTATTTCCATTATAAAGGATTTATAACAGATACTGGGTTTTGTTTAGTTATTTCTAAGCTTTCTGCAACTAAACAGACACGTGCTTTACTTACACTGATACATATATATATACGTGTCTATATGTTTGCATATATATGACAACTTAAATCAGTATAGACTTCTTGAGTTACAATTCATTTTTCCTCAAAACTGTCAACATCATTGCATTGCTTTCTGGAGTTTCATACCATAGAGGAAAAGTCTAAGAGAGCTATTTTCCATATATCTATATATCTATATATGTCTATCTATACCTATCTATCTCTATATATAAATATAAATATATATATATGGCTTCCCCCCCATGTGTTGATATGTAAAGGTTACATTTCTTTACTCTTGAATTTAATACTTGATTCTCAATTCTTTTTAACTTTGTGAATTTTTCTTGATCTGCATTCAAATCTTCCTGTTAGGATAAATTTAATTATTTTTCATACTATTAATTACTATTTTATTGAGTATTTCCCCTTCTCTGTGCATTCTTTCCAACACTGGCCCCACCCTAAATTAAGTAACCCTCATACATCGATACTGGAACTCCTGTATCTATTAATGTCTTTCAACTATTATATCACTTTATTCTTAGCCTGTGGATCTCAGTAAATATCTCAGTTTTGTCATCAATCCCTGCTTGACTTTTACTTCATTTGAAATTTAGTAGTCATGTCGTTTATCAAATGTATTTTTATAATTTTATATTTCCCCTATACATCTGCTTGCTTTATTTTCAAAGATTAGACATCATCTACAATCCCTTTTCATTTTTGAAGAAAATCATTTTCAGATAAAAATTTTTCTCTGAGTCTTCACAATTTCTCTCTCTCTCTTTTTTTTTTTTTTTTTTTTTTTTTTTTTTTTGTGGGCTGTAGTAAATATTTTGCATAGACCCCATGCCTTTCTTCTATCATAAGAATCTGACAGGAAGCTCCATTCAGCAATACTGAACTTATTGTGAACAAATAGTAGCTATCGAAGCCCCCTGGGAACAGGTTTTTTGCTTGTTGCAGCATCTGCTTTGAGACAAAGCACTGCCATTTTAGTCATTCAATTCATTTATTCAGTAAAAATTGCACTTCAACTAGGGCCCAGATGTGGGCAATGGAAATATAATAGAGAACCAAGTAGGCTGCTTAGTTTGACTATCTGCCCCTTTACAGAGAGAGAGAGAGAAGAGAAATCCAAAGGACCAGCACATCTAAAGTAATAATGTATATTTTATAGGAAGTTTTCAAATATACTGGCTTATTTAAGCATCAAAACTACTCAAGCAGGGAAAAAGCAATGAATAATTCCATGTAATAGAGAAAGAGGCTAAAGTCTGAAAACTGAAGTGTCTGGCACTAAGTGTCCTCAAATAGCTAGGCTGAGGGCTTTCTCTTGCATCTACTACTCCCTATTTTATCAATCACTCTCAATTTGTCTCTTGTTCCTCGTCATCTGTTCATGCCTCTTCCTCTTGTTACCAGAGCACAGAAACTTCTATGATGTAGTGTGGAATGTGTCGAAGTATAAAAATAGAGTAGCAGCACACATGGGGAAAATGGAAAGGGCCGCATGGGAACAGGCCGAGTGAATCTCTCTGGAAGAACCAGTAGTAATTACAGGAACAAAATCACTGTGGTCTGGGTGGACAGAGAAAGAATAATTCAGTTTTTCACGAAAAGAATAAGATAATCCCTCTTCATAAAGGATCCAAGTGGGGGGA
Organism: Saccopteryx leptura; assembly: GCF_036850995.1. Lineage (NCBI taxonomy): Eukaryota > Metazoa > Chordata > Mammalia > Chiroptera > Emballonuridae > Saccopteryx > Saccopteryx leptura. The sequence goes on from NC_089508.1 coordinate 181,189,051, forward strand.
GAATTTCCCAAAAAGGATCCAGACAATGTAACAGGCAAATAATTTCTCCCAATTTGACTTTAATCATGAAAGATGAAGCAAGTGAGAAGAATATATATTGGGGCCACACATTCCATTGTTTCATTGAATAACCAGTAGAAGAAAATTTGAACAGATGTCTGCAGAATCAACCTGGAGTCTGACAATTTGATAACCTTTGCCAGAACTAAGCAATTGCAGAACACAGAACTTTGGAGTTGAAAGGACCTTCAAAAGTTATTCATTCCAGGCAGTGGAGCAGTGGATAGAATGTCAGACTGGGACGCTAAGGACCCAGGTTCAAAACCCCAAGGTCGCCAGCTTGAGCATGGGTTCATCAGCTTGAGCATGGGGTCACTGGCTTGAGTGTGGGAGCATAGATATGACCCGATAGTCGCGGCTTGAGCCCAAAGGTCGCTGGCTTGAACCCAAGGTCGCTGGCTTGAACCCAAGGTCACTCGCTGTCTTGAGCAAGGGGTCACTTGCTCTGCTGTTGCCCCTTCCCCAGATGCTCCATTCCAACTCTGTAACAGCCCTGAGGTATGATAGTCCAGCTTCTGTTTGAATCTCCCTGATGGGAAGAAATCCATTAAGCCTTAAGTAGATTTATTATAGTGCTGAATAGCATTCAGGCTAAGAAATTCATCTGTTCATAAATAGCATCCATGTTCTCAATTACCTCTCAAGAGTCTCAGTGAACAAGTACAATCAAATTTTACTCATTAAGAACCTTGAGTATTTACAAATACTTTTATCACCTTGGGTCTTTCCTTCTCCAAGCTAAATAGCTGTTATTTTTATCAACTTTTTCTCATGACACAAACTTCTGTTTCCTGTACATCTAAGTGATTTGCTTTTTTCTTTTTCGCCTTTTACTTAGTTAGCATTCTGTTTAAAGTCTTACTTGTGTGTTCTGATGAGGATAGGAAAATAAGGCAAGGACTAAACAAACCCAAAAAAGCAGAAAAAGGATTTTCAGGTAGTTGTTAATTCTGTCAGCTTGAATGTGTAGGACTCATTTACCCAATGAACAAATTTCTAAATCATGAAGTTTGCTCTAATTATAGCCGAAAATAATTTATCTAATTAATCCTTTTCTGTCTGTTTCACCCTCCACAATAGAAATGCTTTGTCTTTTATTCTTTCCTGTCTCTTTCACCCACTTCTCACTTACATTTATGTCCTTTCTTTGAAGGGACTCTTTCTGACATGTGCAATGACACTTAGATGATAATTTGGGAAACTCAGTCTTTGGCCCCAAAGGAACCCGTTGTTTTTGCTTTTCACACTTGTACAGCAAGTCCTCGATAAAGTTTCATCCTACTTGTTTTGTCATAAAGTAATGAGATACCATAGGAAATTAACTCTTATTTATATCAATTAGCCTATAGTAAAATAGGTTTCATTCTTTTTAAAGTGGCAGAACAGCCAGGACTTACTGGGTCCTTTGCTTCATTTTCTCTCACTTTCCTTTTTCAATGTCATTCACCATCAGTGCTTGACCTCTTATACTCAGGAATAAAATGTATTCTGATATTCAAGAATGGAGTCAATCATTTATTCACCCAAGAAACACTACTGATTGTCAACTATGCAGAGGCATTGCGTGGGGCACTGGAAATCAATGGAGATACCTAATCAGAGACATTAGGATCTGAGTTTTTCATTAATACATCACATAAAAATAGGGTTTATTGTACATTTAGTATATATCAACACCTGTGTTAAGTATTTCCATGCCTTATTGAAATTCATCCTTATAAAACTTCATGAATTTCATATTGTTATACTAACTTTACAGATGAAGAATCTGATGAGTAAACATATTACAGTATTCAAGATGTCATTTCGGCTGTCACTTCTCCCTATTAGCCTGGTCAGTTTTAATTTCTTTCAATTATCTGAGTCCATTTAAGGCAAAACCACACTGTATTTTAGAGAAATGTAGCTTACCCTGCCCAGAGGTGGCTGTCCAGCTCACTACCCACTTACCCAGCTGAGGGCAGGAATTATATGTTAGTGTTGCAGGCAATCAGGTACCTCAGATTTAAAGTTGTTTAGGACAGATTTTGAATTGTATTGAACAAATAATGCACCACTTCATAAAGCATTAAAGATCGTCATAGGCCCTCACGAGCACAATTGAGTACAATAATACAACAGCAGTTTAAAAGACTCTGTGTAAAGCAGATACAAAACCACTGTGCTCCGTCTACAAAACGAATGTGCTGGAGGAATTGATTTGGTAATTGTTGCCTGACCTGCGGAAGTCTAAGGGTGTTGCGCACAAAGCAAATAAGGCGGTATATTATTATTATTATTATTATTATTATTATTATTATTATTATTATTAGATGGGATCCTCTAACTGCAAGGTAATTGCAGAAATTATTAAAATGGTTGGAAGGAAGAGATTCAAGGGGCACCAAAGAAACCGCTGCAGCCTCGAAACCGTAGGGGCTCAGCTCTAGGGAGTCCTTTAAAAAGAAATCGTTGAGGAAATAATTAACTTCCCTTGGAAGAATGAAAAAGCTTCACTATCTAGTAATAAGAAATACTCCTGAGTGGAGCCTTAGGAGAGCCAGCGCCTCCACCACGTTTGTCATTCAGACAGGCATGAGCACTTGGCGGACAGGCCTTGGTTATTTATCTAGTCTCCTCTCCAGCGACTTCGTTCCCTTTTCTTTTTCTACAGCACTTGTGTTTAAAAGATACATTTTTGGCCCTGCCAGTTGGCTCAGTGGTAGAGCGTCGGCCTGGCGTGCAGGAGTCCCAGGTTCGATTCCTGGCCAGGGCACACAGGAGAGGCGCCCATCTGCTTCTCCACCCCTCCCCCTCTCCTTCCTCTCTGTCTCTCTCTTCCCCTCCCGCAGCCAAGGCTCCATTGGAGCAAAAAGATGGCCCTGACGCTGGGGATGGCTCCTTGGCCTCTGCCCCAGGCGTTAGAGTGGCTCTGGCCACGACAGAGCGACGCCCCGGATGGGCAGAGCATCGCCCCCTGGTGGGTGTGCCGGGTGGATCCTGGTTGGGCGCATGCGGGAGTCTGTCTGACTGCCTCCCCGTTTCCAGCTTCGGAAAAAGTAAAAAAAATAAAATTAAATTAAAAAAATAAAAGATACATTTTCAAAACAGGGTATGATCGTGTAGATATAAAATAAACACCCGTCAAAGCTTGTACATGACTAATTAAAGAGAGAAGCAGTAAGATGCTACTTTAGCTGCTCAAAGAAAAATCCAAAGGGAAGGAGGCTGTATTGGCCATAGGAATGCTGAAGTTAAAGTGCTCAAATAGATGCAGAATGGGCAACACTGGTCAGTCTCCACAGGGATTCAATCAACTGAACTTCCATTGGAGAAATTTGCATTGTTATGGACACGAGTCCTTGCACAATTATCAGTCTCCTACAATGCACACACCTGCAAAACAGTTCAAAAATAATAAAAAGCTCGATATAACCTGGAGAGGAATACTAGACAGGACACTCAATAATTTTTTGGTCCATTCAAAGTCTTCCACAATTTTCCCCCTGATATTAGAATCTAATTTTTCAAGTATATGCATTATTTTACTTAATCCAAATGCATCAGATATTATTTTCATCATCTCCATTTTTTAAGTGAGGAAATTGAGGCCAGAGAGGTGGATGTGACCAGCATGACACAGTTAATGTCAGCATGGAGATGGTTAATACAGTTGTTTGAATTCCTCCTTTATAGGTTTCTCTAGTCTACATCGTATTACTTACCCAAATCTAATCTGTCCTTATCTAAGAGAACCTAATTTTAAATGAAGCTTATCACTTTATAGAAACATCCCCATGATCCCCATGCACTTAGATGTTTTTTAGAAATGGATTTAATATGTTTGGCTTCCTCAGAAACATTTTAATTTCTTAAAAAACATAAATGCATCTAGGATTTTTTGTTGTTGTTGTTGACTTGACTAGAAGAAGTGGACCTGAAGGGAGGGGGAAAGTTCCTCTCCTCTCCCTCTTAATCTTCTGGCTAGACTACTACTCAAATTGACATGAGACAGATCAACAGGAGAAAATAACCAAATTTTATTGTGTACATGAGTACCGGGGTTCCGTAAGAATATGGAGTCAGGGGACAAATTGCGCAGTTGAGGCTTATATGCCGACTTGAGCAGAGAAGAAAGAGCTGTGTTAGTGATTGTGGGACTTCAGAGGGGAGGGAAGTAATTCACAAGGAAAGGAAAAAGCCAGCGTTTGGTCAACAAATGTTTGTGGGGCCAGCTTTAACCACAGGACACAGAAAGGACTTTGATCCTAGCTCTGCTAGGTTCTTCCTTATCACACTGATTCATATTAAAGCACAGTGATTTATAAGGATAGCTCCCTTCCCAGAGCAGGTCTCTATCGAAGTTCTTTAAGCAGTGGGGGAAGGTCAATGGTACTCCCTGAGTCTTTGTTTTTTGGAAATAACTAGCTTAAAATAATATATATATTAAACATATTAAAATTATATATATATATATATATATATATATATATATATATATATATATATATATATGAAAGAACTGGATGTTCTTTTTAACATCCGAAGATAGATTCATGTGTTAACATATATATTTATTTAGTACAAGTTTCTTCAAAGAAGGAACAGAATTAGCCTGGGCAAAATAAGTTCACTCAACGTTACTTTCAGCCCGGCAGAACAGATGTTTCATAAAGAGAAAGACATATTGAATTTTGTGTCTAATATTTCAAAGATCCCCTTGTGGTCATTCCCAAAAACTAGTATGAAAGCTATTTCCATATTGTTTGCTCCTCCAAAAACAGCAGTTCCACCCTCTCCTAAAATCCTTGGTACTCCTTGAGTTGAGGATTCATCTGGAATATAGTACTTGCCTTTTGCCAAAGAGGTTTCTCACAGCATGCAAATTGTTGGAGAAAAGACAATCACACCTTACTAAAAAGAAGCCCCAGGAAGCACGCCAATAGCATTAGACTGCTGATAGGATATGATGTAACTTTCTGTCCTCCATAAAAAGTTAAGGACATTTAACCTTGAACCCTTTCTTCAACCTGCTTTAGCGGTTTTCCAAAATTCCAGGATTCTCCTTTTCCTCTGGGACATGTTTCCCCCATTCATATATATAATTACCATGTTTATATACCTTTAAATAACTACACCATTACCTGTACGGAACAAGCTAGGGGACATACAACATGCACACATATATTTATTCAACTTAAAAAATGCAGAGTTCCTTTAAATAAGGATATGTGTCTGTGTATTTTAGATATGCAATCAATCCATTCACTGAACACATATTGACTGAGCATTATTTGGTTAGCACAGACATGGTCCCTGTACTCAAGGTCCCTACACTCAAATGGAAGAGACAGCTAGAGTTGTTACTTAAATGGAATTACTCATTGCTTTAACACTTTGAGTAGTGAGACTTTTCATGCTCGCTGACCTCTGTGAGTGAGTTGGTTTTTTTTTAATGCAATTCCAGTTACAGTTTTATTAACCTAAAATCATGTTTGTTTGATAACAAATTCACGGAAGCAAAAAGAACATATATAATATATTTGCCTCTTTTTAATGTTGCCTTACACATTTTTAAAATAAGAATTTTCATACAATTGTACTCTGGATGGTCAGGAGGCACAAGGACGTACATGAACGTTCGTACTACTCAAAGGGTTAAAATACATGGTTTAGTGTTATTTAGGTATCATGAGACAACTGCTGTTGAAAACATACAGTTTGCTATGTGCAAAGATCCCATGAGAATGGACATGCCATACCACAGGAGGCCACGGAAGGAAGCACTGGGCGGGATAGGTTAGGAGGCAGAGGATAATGGTGTCTCCCGAAATGAAACATCAACTTTGCCTTTCACATCTCCTCTTGCCCATTCTCAGTTGAACTGCTGTCCCTCTGTGTGAACCAGCACCCAGGAAACGGTTTCCTCACACACAAGTTCCTAGCACTTCGGGAACCTGTCTCACCCTGTCATTAATTTCAAGGGGAAAAGCGACTTCTAGCCGAAGAGAAGCAGAGAGTAAAGCACAGGGCACTCGGGCTCAACAGGCGGGCACTGTGGTTCTGAGACAGAAGGGTGCTGAGGCAGAATGCAGCAAGCTGTAGCTTAATTAGCCCTGGTAGGAAATGAGATGCTAATTGATCTGCTACTGCTAACCCAAGGGACTTGCCTTCGCCAGTTCTTATCTGATGGTCCCTTGGCTCCAATTTCTTTGGGAGGAAGAATCTTGCTCCTGATAACTTTCTTACAATGACCGACCGGGAAGGTTACTGCTCAAAATCTCAGAGTTGGATGCAGAGTTGGCTTGGTTCCCAATTGTGAAGTAAGCAAAGTTCCTAAACTGTCTGAATGTCAGCTGTTCGGCTTCTGTCCTCCTCATGGATACCTGGCCCCTTTCAACAAAGCCTTCTTTTCCTTCCATACTGATCCTGCCCTGAAAACTTCTTGATTACATATCATTTTATATTAATAAACATTAGGAATAAGCCCAGCTTTCTCATTGTTTGACAACATTTTCTTGTGGGAATTCAAATTTAAGAGCAAAATCTAGCACAAGATGTGATGATTTCTGGGGTTATAGATTTTCTAATATTAGACCATATTAGATAAAAATACATAGTGACCTCCCTATGCTCACCATGCTGTCCCCAAATGTGTCTCCTTTTCTTATTAAGGACCAGCTTGTGTAATACCTGGGAAGAGTAAACCTTATATACTAATTTCCCTCAATTTTAGGCCACTCCTGATAGAAATAAGAATGTTACTCTATAAGAGGGATGGCATTGTAAAATATATTGTTTGCGTTTCTCTTTAACATTTGCCTGCAGTGGACACCCTCCCCGGTGAGTCCAAGGCACCCAGCTATCTCAGAGTAGGGTCAGGTTGATGGTAAGGAATTAAATTGTTATAACAAGAGTCACAATAAGCCCTGGCCAGTTGGCTCAGTGGTAGAGCGTCAGTCTGGCATGCAGAAGTCCCGGGTTCGATTCCCGGCCAGGGCACACAGGAGAAGCGCCCATCGGCTTCTCCACCCCTCCCCCTCTCCTTCCTCTCTGTCTCTCTCTTCCCCTCCCGCAGCCAAGGCTCCATTGGAGCAAAGATGGCCTGGGTGCTGGGGATGGCTCCTTGGCCTCTGCCCCAGGCGCTGAAGTGGCTCTGGTCGCAACAGAGCGACGCCCCGGAGGCGCAGAGCTTTGCCCCCTGGTGGGCGTGCCGGGTGGATCCTAGTCGGGTGCATGCGGGAGTCTGTCTGACTGTTTCTCCCGGTTTCCAGCTTCAGAAAAATACAAAAAAAAAATAAAATAAAATAAAAAAGAGTCACAATAATAAAAGGAGAAATAGATAACATTTTGCTTCTGACGTTAAGACGGGGCGGATGAAATTTTGAGCCTACTGTTCCTTAGAGACAGTTTCTGATCACATGCCATAATCAGCCCCCAAACATGGTGATCTCCACAGATCACCGAAGATACAGAAAGCCATCACAGGCGGCGACCACGCACAGAGGGGAATGGGTTTTGAGTAACGCATGGAGGATCTCTTAAAATTAGTGGTCAAAGGAAATAACTGAACAACAGTCCTAACTCGAGGACATGCCGACCTTCTCAAGAGATGAATTACCTGAGGATTCGTATTATTTGTTCATACTTCTATTATTTGTTCAAGGAGTTGGGGAGGGGAAATGTCACACATTATTGATGAATATATTGCATAATTCTTATAGCTGGTGTTCAAGCTGAACTGGGCCTAGGTCCAACAAACACGGATCTCTTATTTAACATATTATATATCCACCATTACACAAAACAGACTGTCCTGGCTGTACTAACATGGTGTCTTTTAGTTGGCTCCATGCTCTTCACTAACTAGGAGGTGAGTGCTCTAGACAAAGTGCAGATAGGTTACAGATCAAAAGTAAGAAGCCATATTTTTTACAACAGTTATGTTGATGGTCTATATACCATATGGAGCCAATCTGGATTGGACTCAATGGACTATTTTATTTTCTAATTTGAAAATGAGACACTGATTAGCTAAGCAGGTAGTGTAGTATACTGGGGCACAAACAAAGAACCTTCTAGGGCTGTTGCTTTGTGGAAAGGAGGAACTCCCTTATTGCAGGGATTTTATTCCCAATTGACTTCTATTTCTCTCGAGTCTTCGGAACTCCCTTATTGCAGGGGTTTTATTCCCAATTGACTTCTATTTCTCTAGAGTCTTCAACTTCTCCCTTTCTCTATTTAGCTCTTATCTTAAGTATTAAATATACAAAGAGGTTGTTCCCGACTCCTGAATATAAGAAGTAATCTAATACCTCACCATTATAGAATCCTGTTTTAATTCTATTTGATACTCTCTTGCAGTTGATCTTTTGTGTGTTGGTCTGGGTATCGCCCTTTCTCCCCATTTCCTGAAACAGCAGCTCCATGAAAAGTGGAACCCGTATTGTTCACTGTCTGTGCCTGTCTCAGCCTGCAGAAGTGTGATTAGCTGGGACCAGCCCTTGTGGTTCTTATTGCGATTGCAAGACAACTTTCAGCAATAGCCATCACGGAACTTTGAAAACTAAAGATTTATTTCTTCCAGGTCCTGGAAATTACACAGCATTTCTGGAGCCATATAACAAGGTTGTGGGGAGAGAGAGATAAAAAACAGAGAGAGGGAATGTGGGGCTGGGACTCTACTTTTACTGGGTCAAGGGTTGGGCTTTGGGTTTTGTGGGCTTGCTCTTTACTGATGAATTTAAAGCTTGGAAACAGCAACAATAACAACAACAAAATAGCAAAAATTGGCCCACATGGTCAGTTACAGGAACCAACCAAGATCTTTAAAACCAAGGACCTATACAGGTGGTGTGTGTATGTGTATGTGCGTGCGTGTGTGTGTGTGTGTGTGTGTGTGTGTGTGGTAGGAGTGCAGGGGGAGATGCCTGGCCTGGCTCTTTAGTCACACATGGCTGGCAGTGTGTTTATCCAAGATGACCTTTTGTGAGGTGGGACCACTTTGAGGCGGGTGAAATCAAAGCTGAAGTCAGGCACTTGCCCTACAAAATTGAGAAAACCCAACTGTCAGGGCTTCCCCTACACTCATGTGCACCAGGGGACCCCAAGTACACATAAATGTGTTTGGCATATAGTAGGTGCTCTAATAAATATTTGCTGAATATATTAAACACTTTTTAAAGCATGAGCCCAAGGGTCCCCCAGCCTAGGGAAGAAGACCCAGGCAGAGCAGTCTGCCCACTTGGCTCTTTCGGACTCCAGGCACTGTGTTAGGTTCACCTTCCCAGACTACCCTCTCCAAATCTGCTCTAGCATTTTAACCTGGAGGGTGGGGAGGTGACTTGCCCAGAGTCCTGTACCCAGCAGACTGCAAAGTCCCCTGACTCCTAGTTTAGCACCTTTGTATATTGTATCTTACTGCCTCCCCTTCTTATTGAATTATAATAAGCTCCACTCTGTTTTAATGAGTATGGTAATGTGTTAGTGTGGATCCCAGCCTGACCTTGTGTGTGCTTGTCTTTGATGCTCTGTTTCTATTTAAGCTGCAAGCTCTTGGGAGGAGGAAGAGATGCCAATTTAACCACCCCACTGCCTCGTGCTCCTGCAGGCTTAGCAAACAGTATTTGGTGATGATAATGATGATAGGCTAGGCATAATAATATTCCCCTTTCTCTCTAGGGAACTGTGTGGTTGCATTATTTTGCATTTGGAATTATTCTGCTATGGCTCCAGAGCTAGGTACTTCGGATCTTCTAGAAGTCAGAAATGGGAAGTAGCATTTTCCACCAGAAACTTTTCTCACCAGAATTCAGAGTTTTCACCAGATCTGCCAAGGGAGACAGAAGTGGGAAACACAGAGAGAGAGTGGAGGGCAGCTGGCGTTTCACACTGGTTTTCCAGCGCTGTGCTGAGTACAGCAAACATAAATGGCAATCCTGGGTTTCATTGTCAGGAGAGCTGGTGGCACCTGAGGTGGGGGAATGGGAAGAATGTAGGGAATCAGGAAAGAAAAACAACAAAAGGAGAGATATGGAAGCCGCGGTGGTAGTTGAAGTACCAGCTTCCCTACCCCCTCAGGTGTGCCTGTGATATCTAGGAGGGCCCACAGGCGTAGTAGATCCTTAGTGTGAAGAAGACAATACTCTGTTAGACACACTCACACGAACTCGGCAGATTTACCACTGGCGTGGCAAAGGGACTGAATGAGGGATGAAATTCAGACCTCACACCCTTGGCCAACCTGTATTTCAAGATCCTGTATAAACCAAGAGCAGGCACCGTTTTCTAAGGCAGATGCTCTAAGGAGACAGATCAAGTCCTCACAGGGGTGTTGGGTATGTGAGAGGCAGCCTTGCCTAAAGTAGTCTAGAGAGTGTCAAAACAGGGCTTACATCGTTTCAGTCCATGCAGAGTCTGCTCAGATGGCTATCAACCTGCCCCTTCTCTCTGACCTCCCTTTTAATTCAGTCCCTTCAATTTCCCTTGGACCCTTGGGTTCTTCCAGAAAGTCAAACATCTTTAGTCTCCCTAGAATAAGATGAAACTCTTACAGATTTTTCAGAACAACTATATATAAGACAATATATAAATATAAATCATTTTTGTTCTTCTTAAACTTCATCTCCTATTATCATTTCTATGTGTTTGTGTGCTCACAAACTTGTTGTCTTTATCCAGTCTCACGTGAGCAAGGATTTTAAAATGAAAGGATTAAAAAATGAATTTAAAAGGATTACAAACATCAACTCTGCCCCATAGAAATGTCTCAGGGCATTAAAAGGGATTAGCAAGATGCTGAAAAATTAAAAAGAAAATGTCACCTAACATTTATAAAATTCTTTACAGTTGAAAAAGACAACCATGTTACAAAGATATGGCAGATATGATTATTTCCATTTTACAAATGAGGAAATGGTGGTTTATGGATGCTATATGACTTATCCAAGGTCACACAGCTAATAAGTAAAAGAGCTTGTTCATTCTGAGAGTAAGAATGCTATTGCTACTTAGAACATGATTTCAAATTTTCTTTTTAAAATTAATCTGAAATTTTAAAAAATGCCTACTATTCACCAGGTAGTGTGAGGTATATGTGTGTCTGTGTAACATACAAAATTTATTTTAAACTAGAAAATGCTGTCTCAAAAATGTCTTTGAATGAAGACTTAATGTTCTATCCTTTCAAATTTAAAGCCCTAGTGAAATCTCTTTGATGGTGTCCACTGCAGTATGCGTGGACTGTTTGTTCTCTAAAATTCCGTTCTCCAGGAGTTCTGCTAAAGCACTTTATATGGATTAGATCTCCCAAGTCTTAAAATATGTCTGAGTGGTGAAGGAGATCTGACTATGGTCATATTATCAGCAGAAGGAACCTGGATGTAAACCTACGTCAACTTGGATGTCCCTGACCCCAGGGTCTACCTTGTTAAACACTAAGGGCTACAGGGTCTTTGTCTGTTTGTTTATTTTTCTGGTGCAGTTTTTCTCTCTCTTTCTCCAAAACTCACTCAGAGTCTCTCTCTCTCTCTCTCTGGCATAAAGTAGTCCTCAACCAATAATAGTTTTAATTTTTACTATTAAAATCACACTTTAGGAAAAATACTTTATTGTATTCTATATTCACTGTTCTATGAAACAAGGAATGATAAATTTTAAATAGATTTCCAGGACTCAAGATGTTTATAAATGATGTAAGCTTTTATGATTGAAAGAGTACATTGTTTACTTGGAAACATTTAGCATAACACTTCTCCTAAAGATACTAGAAAAAGAAGGACAGACTCAAGGCCTGTAATAAGTGACAGTGAAGGAATATTTTGATTCTTTAGTTTGTATTGTTCTTCCAAGTAAATGTTTCAGTTTTACCAAATTGTATAAACAATACAGAAAAAAATTTTTTCATTCTCCATAGGTCGGTTTTGGGTAAGGTGCACAGTTCTGGCTTTCTAGAGAGTTCCAGCACTCAGACCACAGTTATAGCTTCTAGAATGGCCATGTATCTCACAGTGGATCAATTAGAGTTCTTCCTGAAACTTTTGCTACCACTATCAGTAAAGATGGTATCTTTTCCAGATCAGGATCCATACAGATAAAGGGGGTCTGCAGTGCTCTGTGATCACATATGATATGAGAAAGACAAGTAGAAAAAGCATAGCTAAGAGACAAAGAAAGAGAACTCTGTTGACCCTGTTTGAACATATTAATCTGGGTATGTCAAATGAACTTGACTTTGGACTATCTGTTCAAGGGGGCACATGGATTTCATTTTTGGTTTAAATTGCTTTGAGATGGATTACTGTAACATTAAATTAAAAGACTGTTGAGTAACAAAGTAAAAACAATATTAAAAATGAACAGAATCCTAAAAGTAGAAGTTAAAACTTTCCACCCTTCAAATAACTGCAGAACTGACCGGAGGGTAAATGGCAATATTTCTGTCTCAATTGCCCATTTGACTTCATAACTTTCCTGTCTCTGACTACGCTGCCATGGCTTACTTGGGCTGCTTTAGTTGATTTTCCTCCCTTGGGATCTAGTATCTGTAATCAGGGACCCTACTTATCCCAGTGCTTGAGTTAGTTTAGACAGGAATGTGCTTATCAACAGCTCCTCTCCACAGAAAGTGTAATGATGATTAATGAGCTCACTTATCTCATAGTGCAAAAGTGACTTAACAAGGTGGCCTATGTGGGTACAGGGAGACAAAGAAAGAAGGAAAGAAGTGCTTTGTGTGAGCCCAACACCTTAGACCCCACCAGTCCAACAGCACTGGGACTTCCACGCCCTTCAAATTGAGATGGTCAGTCATTTGTTTCATGGCAGACTTTAAAAGTAGAATAAACTGTTCTCACAATTAAAATAGTAGAGAGATCATAGAATAAGAATACTATAGGTACTTTTTACCACTATCTCATAATTTTTTTAAAAAATCTATAATGTTTGAAAGTTATCTACTATGGTAAGGTGCCAGGTGGTGATAAGTGTGCTTCTCAATATGTAATGGTACTGTTGTCTGTCTCTAAGTGATCTAGAAGCAGGAGAATTTTGAACTAAATACCCAAATAAGACCAAAGATCTGAATAAACAGACTCTTCAATATACTAAATTCATATCCTGAGACAATTAAAAAAAAATCATGCTTAACCCTTCTTTCATAGCTTACATTCCAAGTGAATGTATAAGAGTATAAACATGCAGACTTTGTCTTTTACATGTACTGGTTATATTCTTAAATAAAAGAAAGAAATAATGTGTATTCAAAAAGACATTTAAAAATATTAAATAGTAAAGGATGATTTTTAAATTGTTAAACATAATAACTTTCATATAAATAGGTAAGCATGTACCAAAGTTGTACTTGAGTTATTAATAAGAAAATCACTATAATGTAAGAGACGGTGGGAAAGGGAATTGAGAAACGGGTATATGTGTCATTGGGAAAGGTACCAATCAAATAAGATTGCTGTATTAGAAAACAATTCAGCCTGACCTGTGGTGGCGCAGTGGATAAAGCGTCGACCTGGAAACACTGAGGTCGCCGGTTCAAAACCCTGGCTTGCCTGGTCAAGGCACATATGGGAGTTGATGCTTGCTGCTCCTCCCCCTGTCTCTCTCCTCTCTCTCTCTCTCTCTCTCTCTCTTTCTGTCTCTCTCTCCTCTCTAAAATGAATAAATAAAATTTTAAAAAAAGATGAGCATCTAAAAAAAAAAAAAAAAAAACCAATTCATATCTTGCCAAACAGTAAACATATCTCTAGTGGAGAGGGGGAAAATAATCATTTTATACCAGTTTCTACAACATCCAAGCACCAACCATTGGGCAAAGTAATATTTTCTGGGAGCACCAGATATTATTCAGATGCACTTACTAGAAAACTATGTAGTCCCATACTGAAGTCACATAATTAACATTTGTTTTATTTTAAATTTTGGATAATTTTCTTTCCAAGAGATAAGTCAGCATAATGGTAGGCCAAATTAATAGGTCTTACCTAACTACAAATGGAGTTTATGAGATCACTATGAGACCTCACTGATTTTTTTATTTTTTTATTTTATGTGGACAAGTCCTGCCAGGGGTGAGGATGACAGAGACGCAAAGACCCGACTCTGGGGACCAGGTTCAGTGACGCAGATCCATTTTATTCAGGAAGTAAGCTAGCTTATATATGTGGGTTCAGCCAATAGGATGTTACAGCGTGTCCTTCATAGCCAATGGCTGAAAAGATCAGGGAGCTGTGTGGTTGGCGCTAAGTCACTTCCTTATAGCAGGCGAGCTTCCTTCCTGGGTATGCCCAGGAGGCTTCTGGGAGCTGGAGTATTCTCACAGCATTGCATCAGCCACAGCTGCCAGGAATGTGCTCTGTGCTCCACCCACAATTTTATACTAAAGAACAATAAAATTTGCCATAAAGAACTTTTCATCTTCAAGGTTGTTTTTTCCTTCAGTGAAAAATATTTTTAAGATTCCATTTTCCCTCACTTTTCCATACAGTGTTTGGAATGTCACCCACTTCCAGAATTTAAACAGGAAAGGAGGAAGGGAGAGAGGGAGGAAGGAAATAAGTAAACCTTAAAATATAATAAAAGATCAATTTAAGTATTCAGTTTGGATCATCATCCTTATCATTATCTGAGAGCACTCTAATTTACTTGCCCAAAGCACTTCATTTTCCAAAAATAATTAAAACGATTAAAAATACAAATTACAGATAACATTTTTTATTTAATTAAATGAGAGTTTTCTTTCTTTGGATACTCTGCCTTCTCTAAACCCTTTCTTGCCCTTGTCTTGGGAGGTCACTGGCACTATTTCTACCATAGTGAACAAGTCACTCCCAATTAACTCACCTTATAGGGAATCATTAACCAATAGTTTTAAGATTTTAGAGATAGGCAGAATATTAAGCTGTTCCCAGAGAGATAAAGATTATGCATAACCTAATTTTCCTTCCCTGGTTGGAATCAGTAACACGAGTTTTCTAGGTGCAGGAGGAGTTTCTAGGCTAGAAATATAAGGACTAGAAAAGCTAAGCACAAGAAGACATAAGAAGAAACCCCAAATCAGGCCCGATCTGTATGAGCTGCATAAATGTGGAAAGTACAGCACTGGGTGAGTTTGAGTCTGGCATGGTTGTTATTTTGGAGTTCAGTGGAAGATCTTCAGGATGTGGGTTCTTATCCTAGTGACTCTGGGCTAGCAACTCCATCTTACTATCCTCAGTGGGGAAAAATTCTGTGAATAACTGGTATTCCACAACTTTGCATACAGGACTGTACAATGCTAGTACAGATAATTACCAGTTGGAGCACTCTGCTGGAATTCTTAGGAGACAACTTTGTGTAACTACAATTAATTAAGGCATGTTTTGAATTCAAGCTTTCTTTTGCAATCATGGTATATTTTTGTCAGTAAAAATCTGAGAAAATTAAAGTTTGAGGATATCGATGACAATGACCCTCAGAAACAATAAATCAGGGACAACTGAATGGTGGATTACATGTCTAAACCAGGAAGATGTTCTTTCAGAGGAGGGGGCAGCCTTTGAGGTCATCTACTTGAGGAACAGGGCTGGTTTTGGAAACAGGAGCATCCCTAAGCACAACCCTCCTAACCAGAAAGACTCAAGTGGATGGCAAGTTATCAAGTGCAGCTCCATAGACGTTGAATGATTGATTCCACTGCCTCTTGTTCAGTGCATCCTGGGGCCTAGAGGAGTTGATTCCTAATAAACTCTGAGATTAAACTCCTATTCCTGGTGGCAAAATGACAATTTACAACTTCAATTATAGTTAACCAGGGAGAACGACCGTCGCGGCAGAAAACACAACCAGTAAGCTGTGCTCTTCACCAAGACAATCAATAAACTGACTATTATTAGCAGTTAAGAAGGTGATTATTTTAGAAGTCTTTAATGGTACATTTCAGAAGGATGTAGTTCAAAGGAGACTTAAAGTGGAAACCTTATCTTTAAGTAAGTTATTTATGGTCTAGAATCAGGTCTCTTTCGGCCCTGGCCGGTTGGCTCAGTGGTAGAGCGTCGGCCTGGCGTGCAGAAGTCCCGGGTTGGATTCCTGGCCAGGGCACACAGGAGAAGCGCCCATTTGCTTCTCCACCCCTCCCCCTCTCCTTCCTCTCTGTCTCTCTCTTCCCCTCCCACAGCCGAGGCTCCATTGGAGCAAAGATGGCCCGGGCGCTGGGGATGGCTCCTTGGCCTCTGCCCCAGGCACTAGAGTGGCTCTGGTTGCAACAGAGCGACGCCCAGGAGGGGCAGAGCATCGCCCCCTGGTGGGCAGAGCGTCGCCCCCTGGTGGATGTGCCGGGTGGATCCCGGTCGGGCGCATGCAGGAGTCTGTCTGACTATCTCTCCCCGTTTCCAGCTTCAGAAAAATACAAAAAAAATAAATAAAAAATAAAATAAAATAGAATAGAATCAGGTCTCTTTCTTAATGGCCTTATCACGCTCCACCCACCGTGTTGGAAGTAAGCAAAACAGATCACAAAGCTGGCCAAGCACTACTCTACATCGTGTGCCCAGTGCGTCACTGCTGAGCCACCAAGCCCAGGAGAGACCTGACCTCCTTTGTGAATTCTTTCCTAACTCTGCCCTCTGAGAGATTTCAGTACAAACTGCATCACAAAAGGAGTATTGGAAGGTAATGAAGAAAAACTTTGAATTGCTGCAACAAATATATACAGATTATTTTAAAGTGCTGCTCACAGTAACAATCAAACCCTGAAAGCCCAGTAGTCAAACTTGAGTAGCTTAGGAAAAGAAGAAAAATGTTTTTTTTTTTAAAAAAAAAAAAACAGAACAATTGTAGGGCAATCACAAACAAGTCAAGTCTTATTCACAAATCCTGCAAAAACAACAGGCTGGTCCTGTGACATCAAGTAAAGAAAATGAATAAAATACACTCAGATAAACATCACCGATGGAGTCATTCCGTAGTTTCCTTTGCTTGGAAAGACAAGTTGTGTTTCCTTGAATTTCACATAACTAGATTTAATTAATGATTAGAAGGAATGCAATTCTGACCTTTACCCTGTTCTTCCTAGGTATGTTTGATTCAGATTGTTGCATTTGTTGATATATGGTATTTGTAATCTTTTAACAAATTGGAACCAAACATGGTTATCAAGACATTGCCAAATATTTGAGTCAAAGAAGAGCAGAGAAAAAGCAATCTTGTTTCCTTGTTACCATAGTTTAGTTTCTAATAAACATGACTCCTACACTCCAAACAGCAAGCCTATTTTCATTAAAAGCAAATCTTATAATAAGCAACACTTAATTAAATCAGAAAAAAATTGTTAAGATTTTATATCACTGAAATTCATAAAGAAAATACCTAACCACTATGATCCTGGTTGTTGCCATCACTTAATAGTTTGGCACCTGTAAGACGATTGTTCATTTTCTCCTGCATACTATTAGTGTAATTTGGTCAAGCTGCCAACTAGAGAATGTTGGTGCCCAGGTATGGTTTAATGGTTTGAATTGAAATAGAAATAATATTCATGTACGTCGATCTTAACTTGTTGCTTATAATTACGGTAAATCACTTTCTGTTTAACACTATGCAATGAAATGACAAACAAAATATTAAGTACCTTTTAAAAAAAATGCAGGTTAGAACAAGATTTAAAGACATAAAAACATATTAGAAAACTTAGGTACTACAAGGTCAACACATTATAAAAATTAACACTATAAGAAGCGTTTAAGGATAACATTTATGTTCTTAAACTATTATTGTTTATCCAATCTAAACAAATTACTTTCTCCCAGACACAAAGAGAAAGGAACTCACTTTCAACCTTTTAGTTCAACTCTACGTACTTGTTTCTTCTCAAAAATTGTTAATGCTTTAATGAACCTAGGTGTCAAAAGTCAGATTTTATTTATTTGCAATTTCCATCACACTTAAAAGTGCACATCTCATTTCACATATTGATTTTACTATTAGAAATTTGTGCTATAGATATACCAGAACAAATATAGAAATATGTCAAATGATGTGTAATGAAGCATTGTTTGTAATAGAAAAGAGAGATTGAAATAGAGAGCACCAGATATCCATCAGCATGAGATATGTTAAATTAAATTATGATGTGTTATAGTATACTCATGCTGTGATTACCTTATGTTAAAATTATGATATAATCACAATGTGAAAGCAAGGTAGAAGTATACCTGCAGATATGGAAAAAACCTCCAAGATTTAGTAATCAAAAAGTAAGGTCAAGAAGACATTTTTATACTATAAGCTTGTTTTTGTAAAGTGAATATAACTTTTTTTTTTTTTTGTATTATGTATTTTTCTGAAGTGAGAAGCAAGGAGGCAGAGAGACAGACTTCTACATGCACCCAACCGGGATCCACCCGGCTTGCCCACCAGGAGACAATGCTCTGCCCATCTGGGGCATTGCTCTGTTGCAAGTGGAGCCATTCTAGCGCCTGAGGTGGAGGCCATGGAGCCATCCTCAGTGTCCAGGCCAACTTTTGCTCCAATGGAGCCTTGACTGTGGGAGAGGAAGAGAGAGATAGAGAGAAAGGAGAGGAGGAAATGTGGAGAAGCAGATGGGCGCTTCTCCTGTGTGCCCTGGCCAGGAATCGAACCCAGGACTTCCACACGCTAGGCTGACGCTCTACCACTGAGCCAACCGGCCAGGTCTTGAATATAAATTTTTGAACTTGCAGAGTATAAAATATTTAGACATTTAGTAGTGGCTTAGTGTCTGAAATATTTTATATTTTGGCCATGCATATATATATTATTTTTACTTTTCAAGTTAAAAAAAATGTCTTCAAAAGAATAACACTATAAAAAAAACAATATGAGAAATTAATGTCTTTTCTGGAATTCACTGCTTATCACAATTCCTTCCAGAAATAAAAAATGATAAAACAGGTTTAGATAAAAACTGCAGAATTCAATAAAGTAGCATTGCTGCTGTTATTCTAACCCTAACATTACAATCTGCATATGGTATAAATAGGTAGTCCACTGCCATTTTAGGACTATTCACCCCGTCATAGCCTGCAAACCCAGCACCTACAGATGGGTGACATTGGCATGGTGATTCCTAATGCTCATCAGGAAAACAAGCTCTCATTCCTCATCCAGGTGATCTAAATTTTTTTGAAATCAATCAGATTGTACTAACTGTAATTTTGTAGGAACAATCTTGCAAAACAAATCTCAAACACAGGCTTTGGCCGGTTGGCTCAGTGGTAGAGCATCGGCCTGGCGTTCAGGAGTCCCGGGTTCGATTCCTGGCCAGGGCACACAGGAGAAGTGCCCATCTGCATCCACCCCTCTCCCTCTCCTTCCTCTCTGTCTCTCTCTTCCCCTCCCGCAGCCGAGGCTCCATTGGAGCAAAGTTTGCCCGGGCGCTGAGGATGGCTCTGTGGCCTCTGCCTCAGGTGCTAGAATGCCTCTGATTGCGGCAGAGTGACACCCCCAGATGGGCAGAGCATCGCCCCCTGTTGGGCATGCCGGGTGGATCCTGATCGGGCGCATGCGGGAGTCTGTCTGACTGCCTCTCCGTTTCCAACTTCGGAAAAATATAAAAAAATAAAACAAAAAACAAAAACAAAAACAAAACAACAAACCCAAACACAGAAAATAAAACTAAAACTACATGCAGGTAAAGAGCAGAATTCTCCAAATCTCAGAGTAAATAGCTTGCTCAAGTGAGATCATGATGACATAGAGAAAATTAGAACATATTTATTACAATGGCTTTAGAGTAATAATTATAGAATTCTTTATGCAAGAAAATGGTAAACTGCATCTCTATAGAACCAGATAGGCCACGGTTCCCCAACTATGGCACAATTGATACTTTAGATCAGATAATTCTTTGTTAGGAAAGACTGTCTGTTGCATTGCAGGGTATTTAGAAGCATCCTTGGCCCTTTGTCCGCTAGTTGCAGTAATACACCTCTCCGCTGTTCTCCCAACTCCAGTCGTGAAGAAAAATGTCTTCAGGCATTGTCAAATACTGTCCAAGAGAGCAAGCTATTCTTAATTAAAAATCACTGACATAGATTATATTGAATAATTTGGATATTTAAACATTTTTTTTGCCATACTCCTTAGTAAAATATACATTGTAAATCACAGTACCCAAGTATACATCCATATTGGAGCAAAGTTTGCCCTGGCGCTGAGAATGGCTCTGTGGCCTCTGCCTCAGGCGCTAGAATGGCTGTGATTG
Source organism: Saccopteryx leptura (assembly GCF_036850995.1). NCBI lineage: Eukaryota > Metazoa > Chordata > Mammalia > Chiroptera > Emballonuridae > Saccopteryx > Saccopteryx leptura. The sequence goes on from NC_089508.1 coordinate 181,209,320, forward strand.
TGGCAGAGTGACGCCTCAAGATGGGCAGAACATCACCCCCTGGGTGGATCCCGGTCGGCGCATGCGGGAGTCTGTCTGACTGCCTCCCCATTTCCAACTTTGGAAAAATACAAAAAAATAAAATAAAATATTATACAATTTTTTGACATGGACACTGATCAGTCAAAATAGTGGTAAAGCTAGAAAACATAATGCGTCAGGAAATCCCATTAGCTGTTAAACTCTGACAAGCTCTAATGCAAGGACCCATGGGGTTGCTGTGTCAGGAGACAGAGAGCACCAGGGGCCAGAGGTCCCTGACTTTTTCCTAATATTATAGACAGATACTTCATTATTGTGAAAACTGGTTCAGCTGGTCCTAGTGCAAACTTACTGAATACTAGTACTTTTCATATAAACAAGTATTTTACAAAACGGTAACTGTCTAACTATGACAATTTATACTGATATTTTCTATTTTCTTGTTACTTTCTCTCTCTCCTACCCTCTGTACGCTTGTTCATGTTGGCACCATCAACTGAATCGAATTGACTGAACACACGGCTCAGTTGTCATTCACAGTCTGATAAACCCTGGAGTAAATATATCTCACCTCAATCACACGGGTAAGGCTGATTTATATTCATAGAAACAGCCATGCTGATTTGGGGTAGCTTCCTTGTGCGATGTCACACAACTTTGGGAGCTTGACGTCGTATTGGTACCAAGATGGAACCTGTTCATGAGTGTCATGTCAACTGCCTGGTATTTCTGATGTAAAAACTACTGAAAGATGTCTTTAGAGCAAATGATACCATCTACCAACCTGTTTGAAATTCCCTCATTGACCAGGCCTTCTAAGCCTTCAACCTTGAAAGCCTGGTTTACATTCAAAGACATTTTATTGGGAGGTCAGTCATTAAATGTATTATTAGCCTTTCCACATTTTGTACAAATTCAAAGGAAGTATGCTATCGTGGTTACGGGTATTCATACTGGGGTCCAGAGAACTGTATGTACACCTGGCTTCGGTGCTTTCTATCTACAAGTCTTTGGGCAATTTACTTAGCTTCTCAAAGCTTCACTCACTTTTTTTACAAGTGGAAATAAAAATAGTAAGCGATGCATGAACTTAATATGAGAATGAGATGTATGCAGAGCATATAGCTTAGTTCCCAGCATATGGGAAGTGCTCCATGAATGTTCCCATTAACAAAAAGGATAACACCAGTAAGTTAATAACATGAATGTTAAGCTGCGCCGTTCTTTGACTTTCAGAAAGAGGAAATACGTAACATGATGATTTTAAAAAGAATGTCAAGGTTTCTTCCAGCAGCTCTAGTTGCAAGTCTTTTGTTTCATCCTTCCTGCAAACTATGTGGTGACTTTAGTTCTGCATGTGAAAATTTATTATTTAAGCAGATTAATAACTAAAATGTTAATTTTTTTAGAAGTGAATAGATCATATATCGCACTCTAAAGGAGTAAAGCTGCCTGAAAAACAATTCTTCTGTGATATTTTCCGATTAAAGCATGTGGAAGTTTTTGGAGAATTCGGTTACTATTTTTAAAGATTCAAGTTTAACAATGGTTAGGTTTTGGCTTTTTTTTTTTCTTTAATTCATTTTTTCACTTCTTGAAGAAAGTTGTAAAATATTCTGAATGTAGCCTCATAAATACATACATCTGCTACATAGCAACTCATTTAGGCTGTCTTCTTAATAAAATGCAGGACTGGCATCAGCCTCCTGCAGCTCCGTCCAATGGGCGACTATTAGAGGGTGCTCTCTGTGTTGTAAACTGGCGATCCTATTCACAATCTCACTTGTGAAACCCAACAAATAGGGGAAAGAGAGAATTAAATAATTCCTCTGGGAGGAAAAGAGGCAGCCCTGCTTGGAAAATAATTGGAAGTGGGTGCGTCTTTCAGAATCGGATACAGAAGTGTCCAGTTTGTGTTTTTCTGCTACACTGAAGAATTAATCCTTTTGGGGTGGTAAGACTATGCAGCTGGTAACATAAAAGTATATCTTTGAAATCCCTGTGGTGCCACTTTAGTTAATTGTGTTTGCTTCTAACCCTGGAGATCCTTTATTTCACTTAGCATTAATAAGAAATACAATGTAAGAATCAGACCACAGAAATTAGTTCATTTCACTGGTCTTTATACAGATGGGGAAGCTGAGGTAAGCAGTCTCTGGCCCTGCTTAACTCTCTAGTTTAAAGTTAATTCTCAAAATGTCAAGAAAAAAAGACTGTTTTTGAAAATATGTTTTCAAATGTCAAACAGCAGGATGGTATGGTTAGGATGGAAGAAACACCTTGTCTCTTATGTTTATTACAGTTGAAAAGTCTGGATGTAGTACATAAAACAATTATCCAAGAATACTGAAAATCCAGTAAGTGCTGGTGGATTAGAAAGGATATCAGAACTTGAAGAACGACAGACACAGTGGCCAGCTACCTTGTTCTCTTATTATCCTTCTATCATCCTTCTTGGACTCAGAGCAGCCTGACTCAGACTGTATAATGTGGCCACTGAAAATCTTCTCTTTCTGGTCAGAGGACTGGGAGAGGGAGTCTTTGGAGCCAGAAAAGTGGTGGATATCCTCTCTTTTATTCTTCTCTCCCAATTCTGCCTGTCCTGGTGGCGGGACCTAGACCTCAAGCTTCAACCCTGCAGCGTGAAACTGGTAGGCACAACGAGGTTTCCTTATTTGCCCCAGACGAGTCTATACACACAGGGGATATTTAACGATGTGGGGAATTAAAAGAAAACAAACATGCCTTTCTATCCTGAGAACATGAAGAGTAAGCTGAGAAAGACAAGAAGTGAGGAAGTTTTGGAGAAGAGAAAGTATGATAAGAAGACAAAGAAGAGCTATATATGAAATCCTAGCTGCGCATCTGTGGAAATGATTCCCAGACCAATCACGATGAGAACTGACTGTCACCTGCCGGCTCCGACGCTATGTCCAGGTCGACAGCGTCACCATTGTGTTGAATTGTAGGACGTGCTAATGGTCCCCAGAGGACTGCTTGATAGGGAAAACCCCCACCCCCATAAATGGGAAATTGGGTCCAGAACCTTTTAGTTGGTGATCAAAAGTCGGATCGGAGTCAGAATCTTTAATCTTCAATTAATTATCTTGTCCTAATTAACACAGATAGAACTCCCAACCCCTCAGCATGAGACTACACATTCTTACATTCTTTTCATATGCATATGAAATATTCACTAATATAGAATCCTAGGTCACATTAAAAATATTTACAAATTAACCAAAAAATGAAATTATGCCAATTGTATACCTTGTCACCACAAAAGAATTTAACTAGTAATCAATAACAGAAAGATATCTGAAAACCTCTGTACACTTAAAAATTAAACACACTTCTAAATAATCAATGGGCCAAAAAGGAAGTCTCCAGATAAATTCAAATGTGTTTTGAACTAATGAAAAAGAAATATATAAAAATTTGTAGACTGCACAAAATCAGGAGTTATCTAAATGTATAGCTTTCAGGGCACATATTGGAAAAAAAAGGATGATGATCTCATATAACTAATTTAAGCTTACTGTATATCTTAAACATCTAGATAAAAAAGAGTAATAGAAACCCAAAACATAAATAAAAAGGAAATAAAGATATGAGCAGATATCAAAGTAATTTAAAACAGAAAAACAATACAGAAAGTCAATAAAATCAAAAGCTGGTTCTGTGTAAACATCAATAAAGTTGATTAAATGCTAGCCAGTCCGACCAATAAATTGGGTAAACATAAAGTTCTAATATCAGGAATGAAATAGGGAATATTTTTATAAACTTCACAGATATTAAAATTTAATGAGAGAATACTATGAACAATACTGTCTTAGTGTGGGTTGCTATAAAAATATACCATAAATTGGGTGGCTTGTCAACAACATAAATTTATTTCTCGCAGTTGCTCAGGGTCTTGGCAAGAGCCATCTTGCTGACTTACAGACGGCTGCTTTCTGGATTTGTCTTTACGTGATGGAGCGAGAACTAGCTAGCTCTCTGGTCTCTTCTTAGGAGGGCAATGGTTTCATTCCTGGGGGTTCCACTCTCATGACCTAATTATCCCCCAAAGTCCCTACCTCCATGTACCATCACATCGGATTTCAGGTTTCAGTCTAAGAATCTGAGGGAGACACCACCATTCAGTCCATAGCAAACACTATCAACATAAAGTTGACAGCATGTAAAAAATGGGTTAGTTTTTTTTTTAAGAGACAGAAACTGAGAAAATTCAGGAAGACAGAGGTGCATATATGAATGAGGGTTCCTTTTTTTCCACAGCCTTTCCAATACTTATTATTACTTGTCTTATTGGTGATAGCCATTCAAGCAGGTGTGAAATGGTATCTCATTGTGGTTTTATTTGTACTCTCCTAATAGCCAGTGAAGTTGAGCATCTTTTTTTATGTGTCTGTTGGCCATTTTTATGTCTTCGTGAGAAAAGTGTCTGCACTCCTCTGTTCATTGCAGCATTATTCACAGTGGCCAAGACATGAAAACAACTGAAAAGTCCTTTGATAGATGACTGGATAAAAAAGATGTGATACATTTATATTAATGGAATACTACTAAGCATTAACAACAACAAAAAATACTGCCATTGAGACAACAGGAATGAATATTGAGAATGCCATGCTAAGTGAAATAAGTCAGACAGAAAAAGTCAAGAATCACATGATTTCACTCACATGTGGGATATAAAACTGAAAGCAACAAATGAACAAATAGGACAAACAAAATTTCATAGATACAGACAACAGCCTGGTGGTTCCCAGAGGAAAGGAGGGTTAGAGGGAGGTAGCAAATGGGAAAGGGGGTAAAATACATGGTGATGGAGGGAAATCTGACGTTGCGTGGTAAACACACAATGTAATACTCAGATGATGTATTACAGAATTGTACACTCAAACCCTATATAATTTTATCAACAAATGTCACCTCAATAAATTTTAATAAAAAAGAAGACAGAGGTAATCTAAATAGTCTTATACATAATAAAGAGATTAAATTTATTGTTAAAACCTTTCTGAAAGAAAGTATGAAGCCTAGATGATTTCACTAGTGTATTCTACCAGATTTTTAAAATGTATTTACTGATATTAGAGAGAGAAAAAGGAGGAGAGAGAGAGCATTTCTGCATGTGCCCTCCCTGGGATTAAACTGGCAACTTCTGCGCTTCAGGATGAGGCTCTAGCCAGCTGCACTTTCCAATCAGAGCTCTATCAGATTTTTTTTTTTTTTTTTTTTTTTTTTTTTTTTTTTTTTAGCAAGAGGTAGAGACAGACAGGTAAAGTCAGACAGGAAGGGAAAAAGATGAGAAACATCAACTCATCATTGAAGCACTTTTCTTGTTCATTGATTGCTTTCTCTTACATGCCTTGATTGGGGGGAGGGCTTCAACTGAGCCAGTGACCCCTTATTCAAGCCAGTGACCTTGGGCAAAAGCCAGGGACCTTTGGGCTCAAGCCAGGAACCATGAGGTCATGTCTATGAAAACATGCTTAAGCCAGCAACCTCAAGGTTTCAGACGTGGGTTCTCAACATCCTGGGTCGACGCTCTATCCACTGTGCAACTGCCTGGTCAGGCTCTACCAGGTTTTTAAAGAAAAAGAAAAGTGCAGATCATACATATCTTCTGAAAAAGGAAAAAAAGAGAACATTTACTAACTTTTTTTATAATGCCAGGATCCTCTTTTTAAAACCAGACAAAAACAGTTCAAGAAAATAAAATGGCAGAACGATATCACTGTTATACATTGATAATAAAATCCTCAGTAAAACATCAGAATTTAATGCATCAATAAATAAAAAGCATACGACCTCATGGCCAAGTAAAGTTAATCTTAGGAATACAATATTAAAAATTAATATTATAAAAATCAATCAATGTAATCTACCATACCAACAGGGTTAAAGAGAAAAAACACAGAATCATATAAATAGATGAAAGAAAGCATTTGGCCAAAGTCAACATTGATTCATGATATTTTAAAGGATCGAACAAATTAGCACTGTAAGGAAACTTCCTTTTTCTGATAAACTGCAGCTCCATAAAACCTACAACTAATATAATATTTAATAGTGAAAGACTGAATACTCCTCCTCAAGATTAAGAATAAGGCAAGAATGTTCATTCTCACCACTCCTATTCAACATTGTACAGAAATCCGATTAATCCTATTAATGAAGGGAAAGAAATAAAATGTATTGAAATGGAAAGAAAGAAATGAAAAGGTCCTTATTCACAGAAGACAAGATTTTCTATGTGGAAAATCCTAAATAATCTATGGAAGAGTCCCTAGTACTTATAACAGAGTTTAGCAAGGTCACGGAAAACAATATGAACATAATAAAATCAATAATATTTCTATACACTATCAATGAACCCTTTGATATTGATACATATTTTTAAGTGCCCTTTATGAATTTAACAAAAAGGAATCACTTAGGTGCAAATCTAACAATACATAAGTAGTACAGGTTTGTTAGAAACTAAAAAATGCTGATGAAAGATATTGAATAAGATCCATTATAGGAAGAAATATATAGTGTTCATTGACTGGAAGATCAAAATAATTAAGAGGTCAATCCCAATCAAAATTTCTATTAGATTATCTTTTGTAGACATAGACAAACTAATTTCAATATTTATATGAAAAGGCAAATGAAGCAGCCAAGAAAATTACTATACAGCTATAGCAATCAGGACTATATGCTATTTAAAAAAAAAGAAGAAGAAACAGTTAGATTGATGAAACAGAATAAAATCCAGAAAAAAACCCTACATAAATATGATTAATTGACAGCATTTTTTAACAAAGAGGTAAAGGCAATTCAAGGAGAAAAGATAGCCCTTTTAACAAATGATGCTTAGACATTTTTTTTATCAAAAAAAGTACCTCAACCTATGTCCTACACAAAACTAATTCAAAATGGATTGTAGAGCAAATTGTAAAATGTCAAGCTATAAATTTCTTAGAAGAAAAAATAAGTAAAAAAATCACTATGTGTCCTTGAGTTAGGCAGACTTCTTAAACATATTTTAACTCACAAATCCAACAAAGGACTTCATATCCAGAATAGATAAAGAATAAGATCCAGATCAAGAATAAGACAACAAACCATCCAACTGAAATACAGGCAAAAGATCTGAACATCACTTTAAAGAGAAAACATGTGGGTGGCAAATAAGCATATGAGAAGATGCTCAATATTATTAGTGATTAATGAAACGCAAATTAAAAGGACTATGCCGTATGGGTACACACGCATTAGAATGCCTACTATCAAAAACAATGATAACACCAAATGCTGGCTTGTAAGTGGAACAGTTACAAACGTATTGCTTCAGGGAAAATGGAAAGGTCTGGCATGTTTCACAGTGGTTAGATTTCTCCTTCCTTTGCCAGAATCATGCGAGTATGAGGGGATATTCTTCCCTCCGATATTCACCACGAGAAACTAGTAAAACTCACAAAAGCATGGGAGTCTCTTTACACTGGACCCTGCGGAAGTTTTAAACTCATATTTTCCCACACTGAGCCTCTAGGAATCCATCAATTACAGATTAGATTTTCCCCTCTACCTTGGCACCCGTTCCCACGGAGCCTTCAACTCCAGTGAGCTGTGACTTTCTATATACACCTGTCTCTGTCTCTTTAAGACTGGGGGCAGTGGTTCTCCCTGCAACTTCACTTCTATAATAAATCTAAAAAGAGTTGGTAATTTTTCAGTTTGTTCAGATTTTTACTCATTAGGACAGAGTGGCCACTTCTTTTTTTTTTTTTTGTATTTTTCTGAAGCTGGAAACCGGGAGGCAGTCAGACAGACTCCGGCATGTGCCCAACCGGGATCCACCCGGCACGCCCACCAGGAGGCGATGCTCTGCCCATCCGGGGTGTCACTCTGTCGCGACCAGAGCCACTCTAGCACCTGGGGCAGAGGCCAAGGAGCCATCCCCAGCGCCCGGGCCATCTTTTGTTCCAATGGAGCCTTGGCTGCGGGAGGGGAAGAGAGAGACAGAGAGGAAGGAGAGGCGGAGGGGTGGAGAAGCAGATGAGCGCCTCTCCTGTGTGCTCTGGCCGGGAATCGAACCTGGGACTTCCGCACGCCAGGCTGACGCTCTACCACCAAGCCAACCGGCCAGGGCCCAAGTGGCCACTTCTAATCTCCTTTTATGCTGGACCAGAAACCAGAAATCTGATCATTTCTTATGAAGTTAAATTTGCACTTACCATATGACCCATTGATAGATGTATGAATTTACCAGAACTTCCAACTGCCCTTTTGTTGTTACACCTGGCTGCCTGACCTCACCCTTACTTACTGGATAATCGCCCCTGAGGCAGAAATGTTCCAGAAAGCTGATCAACCGCCAAAAAAGGAACATTCTAGAAAGCTGAAATCCTAAAACCATAAAAGGGAACATACCAGAACTTTTAACTCAGTACCCCCTCAGGTTCTCCCAAACCCTATAAAATTTGCCTCATAGTCTGTAACCTGTGCCCTGCTCCCTGGAAAAGTGCCCGGCAGGGTTACTTTCTTCCTTTCAATAAAGCCTGTTACTCTGGTCTTTTTGGACTCCCATGGATTCCAACACCTATCAATCCCACAAAGCTTGGTACATAAATATTTACAGTATTCTACTCATAATTACCAAAAACTAGACCTTCAATGAGAGAATATCCAAATGCTGGCACCAACATACAATGGAATGCCTCTCAGCAACACAAGAGGTGAACGACTGATATACACAATAGCATGAACAAATTCTGAAGGTGTTATACCGAGTGAAGGAAGCCAATGTCAAAGGCTACCTTCCGAACGATTTCATTTATAGATATACCAGAAAAGGCAACACAGCCCTGATGGAGAGGAGGTTACTGATTGCCAGAGTTCAGGTGGGAAGAGGCTTTGACTTCCAAGAGGGACTTCTTTGGTTGGAATTATTCTTCATCCTGATTGGGTTGGTTGTTACATAAGTCTACAGACGTATTAAAACTCAGAAATGTGCAGTGAAAAAAAGGTACACTTTATGTAAAAATTTAAAAGCCAGTACAGTAATAGAATTTTCCCCCTCTCGTTCAAAATAAAAAGAAACCTCATGAAGGTTTTATATGCTACTTCCTCTAGCACAATCACAGAGCCAAAATTAGCCATTATGCCAATCATATTTTTGACTACTTTATAACCTCCTACACACCAGCACACCAGAGGCAGCCAAAAGGAGGGAAAACGTGGACACTAACGATGTTGCACTGGCAAAAAGTCAAATGAACTGACAATGTGTGACCCAATGGTTTATCAAAAATGACCATTAAACACAGCATATTATTTAACGAAGCAGTATGGAGTGATATTTGGGGGGTGGTAAAAAAAAAACCAAAACCCAAAATAAGAGGCAAATACCCTTTAGTTTTGAGTAACTCTTTAAAGAATCCAATTAGGAAGCCACAATGGTCCCTGTAGAAGAAGCTTTGAGAGATTTTTGCATTCACTTTAAAAATGAATGAATGGTCCGGCAGCTTCTGAAAGAGAATGTTAAGATAAGAAATGTAACACAAAAAGCAGTGACCTTGAATCAGAACCGAAGAGCTGACTGGTGGTGCTGCTGAGACGAAAAGATGTTTGTCTTTTCAAGATCACCTTGCATTTTAAACCACCAGCTTCACACACACACGCATGCAGGGATTAGAGAGCAAAACCACTGTTAGCTGGGTTTGAAACTAGTGGGAGGCTATAATTCTGGGGGATTGGATGAGAAATCAAACAGTATAAGGCTGTAAGTAAATTTTGGAACAACAACTTGGCAATCAAGTTGGGTGTTAATTAATCAGCAAAACTAAAATGGGGAGGCCACCCATCAGAAAGTCAGTGGTGAAGGCTTCTATTTCAAGCCAGTCCTATAAATGAAGTCTAGGGTTGGCATTCCTGGGGCATCTCGCTAGAGTATACCAAGTCAGGTGCCAGGCTGCCTACCAAATTAGCAAGGTCACACTTCTGTTCTTCACCAGAGCCTCTGGGACCATGTCAGGATGAGTGAAGAATGTTTTCTTTCAGAACAAATCTGGTTCTTATTCTTTACCCCATCTCCCATGACCATCTCTGACACAACATGCTAGCCTCGAGCTTCAGTCCGTCACTGTAGCGTGGCCGGGCTGGCAGTTTCCTGTTCAGTGAGTGGCGTGTACAGAAACAGAACCCTGAGTTGACTTTCAGCTAGCCGGGATGCGCAGGCATAAGGTGAAGGTGTCGAAAGGCATGGTAATTATCGTTGTAGCCCAAAGTCATGTGAAGTTTTGAATCAAGTGAATCCGCATGCAGGACAGGCAGCATAGGTCATGGCAGAATTAAAGTGGCATCTCTGGAGCACTGCACGGCCCCTTCGGAAGCCGCTGAACCTGACATACAACGTAACTGCAGGAAGTGACAAGTGGAAAATTTGGCCAAAGGCTTTGCTTTGCTGCTGGTCTCGCTGTATCTCACAATTTGCTAAGGCAAATCTACAAGGCGAGAGTGAGAAAAATTAATAAACAAAAGTAGGAGTGGATGCTCATAAAATGCAAGCCACAGCTCAGGCAAGGTAAATTGAATCTCCACTGGATTTTCTCCCAGGTAATTCTGTCAAAATGCAACCCTTATGCACTCAGTGACATGCAGGTGCACCGATGCTGAGTAAAAGGGGCAATGGGAGGGTGACTGGCCATCCAGTATTTGCTAGAAGGAGATTATCAGGAAGTGATTACAATACATTCAAGTAAGAGGATGAAAAATGGCAGAGAGAAAGATCTGAGTCAGTATGTTCATTGTTCATCAACTCTGAGAGCATCTCGGCTGGGTGTGGATACATCATTCGACGGTTTAGCATGCGCCAGTAATGTACCACATGAAGAAATTCAGAATAATGTATACTGGTATGTGAATGACTTGAAAAATACATTAGTCTCTATGACATTCATCAAGTTCAAACCACAAAATTAGGCTCATCATAAATATTTTGTGAGGTGATAATGAGGTTCCTTTACTATTATTTACCTGATTCTTGGTGTCAATTAGAACTTTGAAAGCCTCTTATTTTGATGATAATCTGTTTTGGTTCATAATTGGTCATAGCACTTTCAATTTCCAACTTTCATAGACCACCTACAGCATACATGTCTGTGGTCCCATTTAACACAGCGTGCTAACCAATGAAAAATGAAAAAAAAAATCAATATAAATAGCTTTTTCAAAATTACATAACATATATATAAACAGCTTTTACTGGTATTTTTTCTCTTTCTTCTAAAAGGATAGCTAATTATACATACAGCCTTGGTCACCTTATTTAAAAAAAAAAGGATAGCTAATTATAGGGCACACTGTTAAATTACAAAAGCATAGAAGTTTGGCTGAAATTTTTACTTTTCAGTTATTTTTCTATAGATACAGTTTTCATTGGATTGAATTGATATGGCCATGTCAAACATACATGCTGTCTGTATTCAAAGATATACTTACAGAAAAAAATGAACCAAACAAGCAGACATCAAGGATATTGAATCCTTTTCACTTGATGTTGAGCTATAAACCTTATCTAGCCATGCCCTCAGAAGCTTCTAAGTGTTAAACAATAAATCAAAACACCATGTCTTGCCTCCAGGAAAAGAAGGCCTGAAAGAGTTGGCATAATTCAGATGGTCTGTAAGTGGTGAGAGCATTTGTTATAAAATCAGATGCCTAAAGGCCATTCAAGCAACCTAAATAACCAAAGTGGACACTGCGCTGACAGATGAACATATGTCCTTAGGTAGAGCAGAGCCACAGGCTTCTTTGCTTGCCTTTGTAAATGCCATTGCTTGTGAGAAAAATTTTGCTAGAGCTAGGGTAAGTGAGAAGACCAAGTAAAGATTATCTAACCAAGTGTCCCCTTGTGTAAATGCAAGATCTAATTTTAAAAAAATAATAATTTAGTGTAGTGTTTTACCTTCTCTATTTAGTTACACACATGTAAATTAAATATATACACATATATACATATGTATACATATATATACACATATATATACATATACATATATACATATATACACACATATATACATATATATATGTATATATTTTTTCATATGATGACATGAAATCTAAATATTATGTTATGGGCTGATTTGTTGAAATCGGCCAAAACTTATATGTTAAAGTCCTAACCCCCAGTACCTCTGAATAGGATTGTATTTGGAGATGAGGTCTTGAAGGAAGTAATTAAGTTCAAAAGGCCCTGATCCAAGGTAACTGGTACCCTTATAAGCAGAGGACATTAGAGAACACAGAGAGTCAGACAGTGTAGACCATATAAAGACACAAGAAGTAGGTGGCCATCTATAAACTAAGGAGAGAGGCCTCAGAAGAAACCAACATGGTTGACACCATGATCTCAGACTTTTAGCCTCCATACCAATGAGAAGATAAATGTCTGTTATTTAAGCTATTAAATGCAAGATCTAATTTTAAAAGAAAATAATTTAGCATAGTGTTTTACCTTCTCTATTTAGTTACACACACGTAAATAAAATATATATATACACATATATACAAATGTATATGTATACACATATATACATATACATATACATATACATATACATATACATATACATAGGCAGGGGGGGAAATATACATGTGCTTTGTTATGGTAGCCCTACCAAATTAATACAATCACCATCTCATTAAAAATATGTTAATAGCCCTGGCCAGTTTGATCAATCAGTTAGAGCATCATCCCGAAATGTCACAGCTATAGGTTCAATCACTGGAGAAGGCACATATGGGAAACAACCAACTGATACACAACTAAGTAGAACAACAAATGAATGTGTCTCTTTCTCACACTCTTTCTCTCTCTCTCCCTCTGTCTCTCTCTAAAAAAAAAAAATTAATAATACATTTTTTAAAATGTGTTAACAGTTATAACATAGCTGAATGTACTTTGAGTACATAAATCATCTCCGAGTTAGAAATCACAGATGTTGATTTGTGAGTCACTATGTTGATCTTTCTATCATGTCCCTCCCTAATGGGCCCCAATATCAAATGACCCTGTTATGGGGAAGCTTTAATTTAGGCTATTTCCAAAAGCCTGCTACAATCCAATTTTGATATGTGCCTATGGTCTCTGTCTCAGAACTACTACATCTCAGTTCCAACAACATTACTGTGCTAACACATTAAATAAAGCAAACAAGTAGATTCCACACATAGTCATATTTAATCCTATAGTCCAAAGGAAGAGGTTAGAATTAGGTTGTAAACTTGTTTTTTAATAGGTTCCTAACACACAGCTGCTAGGTCTGTGTGTTAGGAACCTATTATTTTCTTTTAATTGCTATTGGTATTTGCATGTTTGTTTGCTTAGAAAGAAAAGAGAGAGAGAGAGAGAGAGAGACCACCCTGCACAAATGACACCACAGAACTCTATGCAAAAGAGCATGTTTTATGAGATCAAATGATGACAGCTCTAACAAGGCCCTAGTCAGGATTGGATGACCTGAAAACATATATTTCTTTGAATTGTCTCCCAAATTATGCTAGTTCATTTCTTAGTCCTCCCTGGGCATTTGCATAGCCAAAAATTTCCTTGAAGCAATCACCTATATATATATATTTAATTGCAGATGATAAACTTTTATCAACTCAATAAAATAATTTTATCAGCTGGTATGCATTGTATACATAACCAATAATTTTATCAGCTTGTATGCATTGTATACCTAAACAATAGTATACAATGCTTGTATGCATTGTATACATAAATAATGCATTGTATACATAAACAATGCCAATAACATTTTTCAACCTTAAACATTTAGTAGCTATTATAAAGAGCTAAGCTACAGCTGGGGAAAGAGAATTATCAGAGAAGTTTTTTTGTTGCTTTTATCCATCTAAATGTTCTATTTTAAAAATCTTTGTTGAAGTTATTTTTCCCCCTGCCTATATAGATTTCTAGATCTTTAAGAAGTCTTAAGGCACATTTTCTTCCTGCAAGGAAACCCACAGTTCTGACCTTGGAAAGACTTTGACAGGGAAGACTAGAGCCAAATAAAATAACAAAAGAGGAAAATTAGTCTTCGGCATTACATGTGTAATTTTCTTCAAGTCTGCCATGCCCCAGCTTTCACACACATTTCTCTTACATTCAGAATTCTGTTCTCATTTTGGGTCATTGCCCCAATAAGGCTATTCCAGGAAAATGCTGTTAGTTGTATAACTCAATAGTCCTTAAATATGAGGACCAAGAGCTCTTCCCTATCAGCAGTGTGGCTGTGAGCATGTTATTCAGCTTCTCACATACTCAGTTTTATCATCTGTAAAATTGAACCAGCCTACTAGTGGTCTGTTGTCAGAGATAAAGAGATCATCTATATAAATCACTTGCCTAAGCCCCATCACATGAAATCTACTCTGTAAATATGTGTTATCAAAACATCTAGGCCCTGGCTCAGAGATGATTAAGCATGTCCATTCAGTTTCTCCCACTAAACACAGCTATCAAGCCTGGGCAGAATGCACAGAATAGTTATTTGAGCTCTCCGAAAGTAAAAAGTAAGATCATTTATGAATGAAACTACTATAAAGCATAAGTAAGGAAGGTGTTAAGATATAAAAAAAACAGTACCAGGAAAGAAAACAAGCAAATTAGGAACATTAGAAATGAGGAAAGCAATAAAAATGATAAATATCTGAGTAAATATTCTTCTCTTGATATGTATACAACATATTTAAGGGTTGAAACAAAAGGCTACTGTTGCATAATAAAAAATCTGTCCATTCTTTGTCCTGGGTTCCTGGCATGAAACTCCCACAACCCTAAAAGCCATGGCTTCCCCTGTGTGTTCACATGGAGAGAGAGATCTTTGGTGTTACTTTCTTGTCCTATAATGACACCAGCTATACTGGATTAAGGTCTCATCCTAATGCCCTCATTTTACCTTAATTACCTCCTTCTAGGCCAGCCATGGCCAACATACAGCCCGTGGGCCACATCCGGCCCACGTAATGAGTTTATGCAGCCTGCGATTAAATTTTTAATATACTCCGCTACTTAAAAATCTCAGCTACTCAGAAATAGAAGCATCTTTGATTATTAGAAATCGAAATATTTAAGAAGATAGTGATACGTGGAAAAGAGTTCCATGTGTGACTAATCTAGGGTTCACTTCCAATAATGGGTCATGATGGATTCACGATGCTTCTTTATTTTTTTAAAAAATTCCATTATAAAGATTTACAACTTCTGTACTCATCTGTACTCGATATGAACTGTTTGACGTTTAGCGGAGATGTGAAACCCACATTCTTTTAGGTGCAGTGCACCCAAGGTCAAACAATTTGTTATTTTTGTGGTCACATGTGCTGAATCGAGTGGCATTGTACATAGACAATAGCTGCCGTTGATAACTGAAAACATGTCCAGGCTGTTTGCAAAATGAAATAATTATTTTATTTGCAATATAACCCCTTCAAGCTCATTCTATTAATTAAATATTTTTTGATTGCTATCTGGTTTGGTTATTTATATGGTATGTAATTATATTTTTATTAAAATATATTTTTATTAAAATAATATTATATATTAAGTTTTTTTCACTCACATTTATTCATAAACAAATTATATAATAAAATTTTGTTTACTTAAATGAATTGTTTTCATATTTAACATTTTTTTAATTTTAATATTTTGTCTGGCCCGTGAAAAAAGTTTTTTTTCTAATCTGGCCCGAGAGCAAAAACTGTTGGCCAGGCCTGTTCTAGGCCCTATTTCCAAATAGAATGACTTTCGGATTAGGGCTTTATAAATATGATTTTGTGCCAGGTGGATCCCGGTTGGGGTGCATATGGGAGTCTTTCTCTCCTCCTCTCACTTAAAAAAAATATGATTTTGGAGGAGGAAACAATTTCCATCACAACAATACATACCCCAATATGTCAATAATTTCATAAAAGGCAGAAGAGTCAAACCTATTACAAGACAGACAGTGATTTAAAAATATCCATCTATACACTCTTTATAAGAAATTCATTTCAAATATAATTACATACATGAATTAAAGGTAAAAGAATAATAAAAAAAAGATATGTAAATTCTAATCAAAAGAAAGCTAGCGTGGCTCCATTGATATCAAAGCATCACTTTCAAAGCAAATAAAATTACTTCAGAAAAAGAAGGGTATTACATGATGGTAAGAGAGTTAAGTCACAAAGGAGTCCAAAAAAAAAGATTCTTAAATGTGTTTGTAGCTAACAGAACCGTGAAGTATACAAAATAAAAACCAACTAAAAAATATTTTACAAACACACAACTACAGAAGACTTCAACACTCCTCTCTTAGTGGCTGATAGAATTAGTAGACACAAATTGTCATGGATATAGTAGTGTGAAACAACTTAATTGACATTTTAGAACACTCCAACAAAAGCAGAAAACTCTTCCACCTGACCAGGCGGTGGCGCAGTGGACAGAGAGTTGGACTGGGATGTGGAGGACCTAGGTTCAAGACCCCAAGGTCGCCAGCTTGAGCGTGGGCTCATCTGGTTTGAGCAAGGCTCACCAGCTTGAGCCCAAGGTCGCTGGCTCGAGCAAAGGGTCACTCGGTCTGCTGTAGCCCCCAGTCAAGGCACATATGAGAAATCAATCAGTGAACAACTAAAGAGCCACAATGAAGAATTGATATTTCTCATCTTTTCCCTTTCTGTCTGTCCCTCTCTCTGATTCTATCTCTGCAAAAAAACAACAACAAAAAAACAAAAGGCAGAAACTTCTTCCTTTCAAGTGTCCCATGGAAATAATCAACAAGACCAGGTGTCCCAGTAGAGCCCAAGCTCTACGTTGATCAGGTGTCCCTGATTCGAATTCCCCATGCAGTGGGACTCTCCTGCTTATCTGCAGGGCCGGCAGCCTCTTCGAGACTACTCTTGAGACGTCTGTGAGGATGCTACTGTTAAGTGCCACCGGAGGAAAGACACGACTGACACACAAATTAGTTGCAAAAATCACACAGGCAATTT
Organism: Saccopteryx leptura; assembly: GCF_036850995.1. NCBI lineage: Eukaryota > Metazoa > Chordata > Mammalia > Chiroptera > Emballonuridae > Saccopteryx > Saccopteryx leptura. The sequence continues at coordinate 181,226,387 of NC_089508.1, forward strand.
ATTACTCATAAATCCTTTTGGCATGCCTGGGTACAGCTTAAGGGGGCCCTTGTTGGCGTGCTCCTCTCGGCTGGCTTTGGTCAGAGCTCAGAGCTGCTGCGTGGAGACAGTCCACATCAACGTTGGAGTCTGGGCAACTACTGCAGCAGGGGGCCCCTCAGCTTTAGTACCTTTTCTAGCCAAAGCCTTCTAACAGGTGTCATCCAGGATTATCACCTCAAACCACCTTTTTGGGAGTTCCTCGCAGGGAATTCCCTCTATGTCAATCTACTGAAATGTTTACATTAAATCCTTTTTTAAGATGTTCTTATTTACATTAATTTACAAAGTTAATGTAAATAACACCAAGCCACTTCTTATTTATGTATAACTTCACATACATACTAACTGGGCTCTGCTTGAAAGTCAGAGTCTGTTTATCACATTACAGAGTTATGGCACCAAGTTACTTCTTATCTATGTATAACTTCACACACATACTAACTGGGCTCTGCTTGTAAGTCAGAGTCTGTTTATCACATTACAGAGTTATGGCACTAAGCCACTGTATTAATTCCTATCTGAATGGCATAACTTTATTTAATTTTAATAATTATGTTAATATTTTAATTACTTTTATATATCTTCCATATTTTATATTTCTATAGATTCAATTACTATAAACTTATATTACTACAACATTAGGGGTCAGCAAACTATGACTATTGGTCACACAAATCAATGTGCATTGCCTACTCTGAGAAGTGACCACCCAAAGGTGACTATCAGATGATGGGGATCCTTGGGGCCATCTTGAAGCTGGTTATCACAATCCTCTAACAGTGTTCTCCAATGCCAGTATACTATATTTTTTTCACATAAGGGGACAAAAAAAAACACCACCAAAAAGTGGGCCAAAGGTTTGAACGGACACACCACCACAGGCAAATGAGCACATGAAAAGATGTTCAACACCATTAGCCATAGGCTAATACAAATTAAAACTATGATTACATCCACTACAAACCTACCATAATGGCTATAAAAAATATAAACGCTGATTACATCAAACTGTGGCAAGGATGCAAAGCAACGAGAACTGTCTTACACTGATGCTGGGAATGTATAATGGTGCAGATAATATGGAAAAAAGTTTGGTAGCTTCTTATTAAAGTTAAAAATAAACACTTACCCCATAGCCTAGCAATCTCATCATTTTGGGGTATTTACAGAGAAATATAAACTAATGTTCATTTAACATCCTGTACGCAAAAGTTTATAGCTGCTTTTTCACAATCATCAAACAGCAGATTAACCCAATTGTCATTAATTATGTACAAGGATAACTGCCCTGTGCATACAGTGGAACACTACTCAGCAATTAAAAAGGAACTATTGATACACACAGAAACTTGGATGAGTCTCAAGGGCATTATGTAGAATGTGAAAGAATTCAGTCTCAAAATATTATATACCATATGATTCTATTTCTGTGACATTTTTGAAAAGATGAAATTATAGTGATCAAGAACATATGGGTGATTTTCAGTGGATAAGAATGAGATTGTTAATATAAAGGAATATCAAAGGACATTTTGGGGGTAATAAAAGTATTCTGTATCCTGATTTTGGTGGTGGTTTAATTTTTTGTGAAGGTGTTAAAATTCAGGCCAGTTTCATTGTGTGATAATATATAAAAGAAAAGCAAATAAATATAAAAAAGCGGTTGCTATTACTGTTAGTTTCTCAGCATCATCAACTAGTACATACTGAATGTTCTGAAAAAACAACTTAATATCTGTTGATTTAATGTAATGCACATTTATTAAAATAAGAAATTACTGATATTGTTATAACTAAGAAATCACTTTCAAAGATTCTGAAATGACTTCTAACTTAACCTAATAAATCATTTATTTCAGCTATCTATTGCTGTGGACCAAACTTGTGACTTGAAACAAAACTTTATTATTTCACATTTTATTCATTAGCTTGGTGGCTTCTCTGCTGGCTGTGCCTGGGCTCACATGCATGACCACACATAGCTCAAGAGTTAGAAGACCCACAGTGACATCAATGACTTGTTTCTCATTGATGTTGGCTGATGCAACTCGAATCTCCTTAACATGCCTCTCAGTATTCCAGAGACCAGCTTACTTACATAGTGACACAGAGTAGTACTTTAAGAGGGTGAAACTCCATGTTAGACCTCTTGAGGTCTACATTCTGGACCCACAATGCCACTTTTCCATGTTCTATCAGTCAAAGCAAATCACAAGACCAACCCAGATTAAAGAAATGGGAAAACGGACTTCGCCTCTTCATTGCACAAACCACAAAATATTTAGACTGGGTTTTTTTTCCCTTCTAATAAATTACTTTATTCTTTTTTTTTAAGATAAATTTGCATTTTTATTTATTTTTAATTTTTTAAAGATCTTATTTATTCATTTTTTAAATTATTTTTTTATTTATTTATTCATTTTAGAGGAGAGAGAGAAAGAGAGAGAGAGAGAGAAGGAGAGGAGGAGCAGGAAGCATCAACTCCCTTTTGTGCCTTGACCAGGCAAGCCCAGGGTTTCGAACCGGTGACCTCAACAGTCCAGGTCGACACTTTAGCCACTGCGCCACCACAGGTCAGGCATTATTTATTCATTTGAGAGAGAAGAGAGAGAGAGAGAGAGAGAAGGGAGACACAAGGGAGGAGGATCAGGAAGAATCAACTCCCATATGTGCCTTGACCTGGCAGGCCAGGGTGGTTTTGAACCAGTGACCTCAGCGTTCCAGGTTGACGCTTTATCCACTGCGCCACCACAGGTCAGGCAAATTATTTTATTCTTATATTGTAACAGAATCTAATGACTGAAAAGAATACATTTCTTGATAATACACAAAAATAGAAATTTCACACTTTTTCCCAACCCACTTAAAGGAAAGTTTTTTCCTTTATACTCTTAACCCAATTTTTATATGAGTAGCCCTATGTTCATAATACCACTTACATGTGACCATCTCTATTTGGAAAATCTTTGGTTTGTTCAGAGAACTAATTGAAAATGGCTGTTGTTTATTTATTGAATTGCTCAGGCAAGCACCTCGTTTCCTTGCAAGGCAGGCTTGATGATTTCTTAGTATTTCGTTTCAGTTAATTTCAGAAGAAAAAAATATGACACTAACAGGAATGGCATTCATTAAATTCACTCTGTCTTGCTTAGGAACTTGAAATTACTCACCTTTCTTTGTCAGCTAAAAGAAAGAATTCTGATGATTAAAAATGTGGAGAATTATTTGTACTTTGCAAATAATGCTTCGTACTTTTCCCAAAGGCAACAATTTCTAGATTTCCATTTTCAGAACTAGTTCTCCCAACATGGTCTCTGCACATATGTTTTCAGTCCTTTTCTTATTATTTTATTATCAATTATTGCTTTTATTGTTTATTTATAGTTTTATTGTTCAACATAAGGAAGATCTGGAAGAATATACGTATGAATACATTAATGCTGCAGTTGAACTGATATGTAAACCAGTGCAGATAAAGAGGATTCTATATTCTCAAAGCTGAATATAGATTTCCTGAATAACAAGTTAGGGCCTCTTCTCATTTCAAACCTAGCAACAGTTTTCAAAAGATTGTTTACTTGCATTAAGAAATTCAGAAAAAAACTTCATCTGTTAGAAATGTGAAATGATCCTCTGTTTCCAAATGTATGCTGTGCCTAACATTACACTCATTTATGTACTTGTTTTAATCCTAAAAGCAATGCTCTAAATAATGTTATCCTTGTACTTTGCTGTTAGGCGCAATAAGCAGTTTATAATTGGCCATAATGAAATGGTGAAAATTAGAAACTGTGGGACAAATTGCATGTACAGCAACATTGCTTTCATAATGGCTGAATACAGTAATTGAAGGTGGTGTTTCAAGAGAAATAATGTTGAAGAGCAACGTTTTTATTAAGAGCCCTTTGCAGAAAATGATTTTTTAATTTAATTTCAGGCTCAAACAACTGTCAGTAAGTCAAAGCACCATGGATTCTGCTTCTAATTAGAATAAAAAACCTGCCTTCTGTACAGGTATAGTTAATGCTCCCATTGATTTGATAATCTAGTGTTGGAACCATGCCTTTTTATTCAGTTTTGATTCAAGCTACTCATCTGATCTATGAAAACAAGATAAAACCTCAGGTCCTAGCAGACTGGACGTTTTGCCCTGGCAAGGAAATAAGAACAGTCAGAAATATGCTCATTAGAACATGGTGACAGAAACCATGGGTGGGAGGAGGCTTGTAAAAGACCTTGAGATCCTGGCCTGTGGTGGCGCAGTGGATAAAGTATTGACCTGGAAACACTGAGGTCGCCGGTTTGAAACCCTGGGCTTGCCTGGTCAAGGCACATATGGGAGTTGATGCTTCCTGCTCCTCCCTCCTTCTCTCTCTTTCTCTTTGTCTCTCTCTCTCTCTCCTCTATCTATAAAAATGAAAAAATAATATATATAAACAATAAAAATAAATAAATAAAAGGCCTTGAGTCACCTAGTTGATATAGGGTCGGTCATTGTAAGACACTCTCCAAAATATTTTTAACAGTGAGTCTGCCAAAGGTGATGATTCTTATTAACTTGTATGGAAAGAAATCCCAAGAATAACAAAAGGACATAAAGCTCTTAAGCTTGAGCCAAATTTCTTATCTCCATCACTTGTAATAATAATACACACAAATCTAATTTCTCTTTATATAGTCATGATTTGAGGAGAATTTTAGCCTCTAAATGCCCCCTCCCAAAAAGACTTTTTTTTTGCTGTACTAAAACATCTCCGGTTCCACAGTAGTTTTGTTGGTCAACATCCTTTCTAAAGAGCCCTTACAGAGAATTAGGCGCTAAGTCCCAGAGGCAGTTTGATCAGTATGAAGCACAATGGAATAATCCTCTCCTTGGCTCCGTTTATTCCTCCTCGGGTTTGATTAGGGAGTCTTCTGAGTCATTTCACAGTGTCGATATTTACTGAGCTTAGCATCATCTGAAAGTCATGCTTTGTTACTGTGCTTTGTTACTATGGATTTCTGTCAAGCCCAATTTCTTCCATCAAATATTGTTTCTGTGTTTTTGTTTAACATTCTTCTGTGTGGGTATGTGTTAGGGGAAAAAGATGTTCAGCATTTTTTCACAAGATATTTGAAGTCTTCTGAATGCTGATATGGTCAACTATGATGTTAATTATGCTTTATGACTTTGTGTGTTGAATAAAAGAATTGTTTTCTCCTTCATGAATTACAGGAGTGTGTGGGGTACATCTGAATAAAGGGAGAGAAAGGTTCCTAAAATTATCTTATTAGATACTGAGTCACTATTAATATTCAATAACACTTGAGTCACAGAAAACAAACCAGATTGCAAATTTGACACAAAGTTGATTTGGGGCCACCTACTCTTAGAGGAAAGTCAAATACAAAAGACACAGTGACTTGGCATAAATATATAACAAAGCACACATATGCACCACCGAAGCACAACTTTCCTGACATCTTTACCGGTATTTTAAACTATTCAATTATTTCTCCTCTGTATCTATTATACCTACTATTCCATTCAATTGAAAATGATGTTCAGAATAATAAATCTAAGATCACAAAATAGCCCACTACAAAATACTAAGTGAATTTCATTACATAGCACTTTCAAAATCAGAAAAGTTGATGCCGATGTTTTTCTGCTTTTTCTTTAACCAAAAAAATTTCAATTCTTCAGCCTTCCCCATTCAGTTTCCTTTTGTTCATTTCAACTTCTTGTTTACCAAAGTTTTCTTATTTTCATCTTATTTACTGATTTCAAGATGAACATACTTATGGAAATGTTATACATACTTGTATTTACTTTTTCCACAAAACTTATCTTGCTAAGATACCTCAAACTAACAAAATGGATCAGTTTATTTAGCACATAACAATCTTCAGAACAAGAATTTGTTATATAAAATCAACTTATTGATACAAAAGATATTAATTCAATGTTTACTATGGATGAAACTTTGTGCTAAAGATGAAAGAGATGTAACTCATAATTTTAACCACAGAATAGGTTTTAAACAGAATACATTTTTTAAATCTCAACTAGATCTTAATTAAATGATTTTTATTTGACATTTGAATCATACACACACACACACACACACACACACACCTCTTTTATTTTTAACCTGTATAACTCATTAAAATATTTCTTATGTTATACTGCCATTTTCCTTATCTATGTCTGTTTTCTTATTAAATTATAAACTCTGGGAGACAACAGATTTTAACCTATGTATCTGTCAGTTTAGCAAATATCACTTTCTAGTTAATTGAATTAGTAGGAATATTAAGCTATAATAAAATGGAAGCTAAGCATATGGGAATGTTGGATGGTAACTTTACACAATCTAAATCAGTTAATCATCTCATACCAATTTATAATGCTTTTGGAAAAATACGTATGCTGTGTTACTTTTCTTTCTGGAACATGAAAAGTAGTGAAACCATTAATATAGATGATATTCTCTTCATAACAGTTTCCATTAGAAAACTAGGGAAAAAAAACAGTTACCTTTCCTTTACACAGATGATAATCTTAAAATAGTTTGGTCTCTTATTTTTGAATCTCAGAAATAAAGATGTGAAGTAATGAAAATGGCTGTTTTCAAAATTTCCTAATACTTTGTAGGTATCGGGGGTAAATTAGCTTTGTTGAACTTTTTTTTCTATGGAATCTTTGTGTGTGTGTGTGTGTGTGTGTGTGTGTGTGTGTGTGTGTGTGTGTTTCCTGTTTTTAGTTCAGAAAATTTAATTTGGCTTATGGAAAACCTAAAGTCATAAAAATCAAAAGTTATTTTGAAACTATTTAACCTATATAATTTTTTTTGACAGAGAGAGAGAGTCAGAGATATGGACAGATAGGGACAAACAGGAAGGGAGAGAGAGAGAAGCATCAATTCTTTCTTGTTGCTCCTTAGTTGTTCAGGGATTGATTTCTCATATGTGCCTTGACCTAGGGGCTACAGCACAGTGAGTTACCACTTGCTCAAGCCAGTGACCTTGGGCTTCAAGCCAGTAACCTTTGGGCTCAAGCCAGTGACCATGGGTCATGTTTATGATCTCACACTCAAGCCAGAGACCCCTCACTTAAGCTGGATGAGCCTGTGCTCAAGCCAGTGACCTTAGGGTTTTGAATCTGGGTCATCCACATCCCAGTACAACACTCTATCCACTGCGCCACTGCCTGGTCAGGCTATAGAACTTTTTATTATAGGTAATGTCATATTTTGATATATCTGACATAACATGACCTAAAATTGTTAACAGTCTATGTTAAGAACTAAACTCGAAGTATCTATATGCTACTCCATCTTCTGACATTTTCTTTATGTTCCAACTAAGGCTACGGGAATCATGAACTCTTTTCTATATTCTTTGCTTTAACATTGATTTAGAGTAAGCTTTGATAAAATACATATAGGGCAAACATTTAATAAAATTCAGTTTTAGGTTTTTTATTTTTTCTGAAAAATAAAATTGTTTTTAGAACTAATTTAACAAGAAAATATATAAAATTTTCTACAGTTCAGAAATTCTTCCAATCACTTAAATTTATTTTATTTAGTTATTACCAGTATCAGCTATTGAAATTAAATGTTTAAGCAACTCGCCCAACTCACACTGCTAAAGACTAGAGAACTCCTGGCTTCTGACATAGCAGTTTATTCCTGGTGTTCCAGTTCTTAGGCATGAAATCTGCTGTGTTAACAAAGTGAATGAGAAAAATACAGTAGATTCTGAAATCAGACATACCTGGCTTCAGCTTACTGATCATTTAGCTATGGGATCTGTTTAATTAATTTTTCCATGTTGCATTGAATTTCAGGAAGAATTGACTTTTAGTTAATTTTTCACCAGATTAAAATAAATATGACTTAGAATTTGGACTGCTTAAGAATTTTACTTTTATTTTACCTTATAATCTATTTGCTCATCAATATTTTGAATGCCTATTACTTGCCAGGCACTATTATCATAAATAAATAAGTATAACCATAGATTAGGCAAAAGTTCCTGATCTTGTAAAGATTATATATTATGTACTTACTAGTTCCCTTATAATAATGGTCCAAGCCTATAATAATGATCCAAGCCATAATGTGATTGAACCCTATTCCATTAAAAGGCATACCTGAAGTTTATCAAATTGTCTTCTGAAAAACAAAAGATTATTTCATATTAACCTCTGTCTCTTAGAGTCAGGTGACACATTTTCCAATACTGTGATTATCCTCACCAGTCTATATAGAACCAGGACAAAGGCAGCCTCATTACAGTTGGAAATGAGTGGATACTTGCCACAAGTAGGGAGATCATCTCCCTGTCAAGAAGCATTTGAGGCACAGAGAAAAATGGTAATTAATGTTAATGGAAACCCAACAAAATCAATTCCTTCCCTGCATTTAGTCTCCCAGGATGAGTTTGGCATCAGCTTACTATTGACAACGGATAGGCTCCCTGAATTTGGGAAAATGGCACTTTGATTATTTGGGCTCTTGAAACTAGACAGACTTCTCTTGGGATTGACTGCACAATCATCGTTACCCCTTTAGAGATACATTTACATGAAGATTAATCATCACGGGTCCAAAGAGACTGCAGTTTGAAAAAGGTTGCATCTGATACCGACCTATAAAAATCACGGCAATTTGTAATCTTTGCAAGTCATTACATTTTCTGGTCTGGATTAAATACAGTGAGTATGAAGAAGAAATAGCAATGTATCACAGAAGAAGCAAGGTATGCCTCATATACAAGTGGGCATATACAGGATATTTCATTTGTTTTATTTCAATTTGCCCACTCAACATCCATTTTTTCTTATTTTGATAATAGCACATAAACCTTAATATTCAATTTCACCAATTTCTGATTATCAGTCTTCTGGTTCCAATTGTAACTTTATTATGAAGTCCTGGACAATCTGTCTGTTCTCTCTCTTCTGGCCATAGTAGAATAAAAACATGACTGAAGGCAGCCTGTCCAATGAAACTAATTCTTTCTATTTTTCTGGAACTATTAGGGAAATGAAGGTTTGGTTTTCTGTTTTGTTTTGTTTATCCTGGAGCTAATACATAAGCCTGATAGTGTTGGAGTTTTCTGTGTAAGAACAGGCTGGGATCAAACTGGAGAGAAGTCACAAAACAGAAAGAAAATGAGAGTTTTGGTGGCATTGTTTGAGATCCTGATTTTGGACTTGCTGGATCATCACTCTACCTGCCCTTGAGTTATACAAGTCACCAACTCTTTTACTTACGCTAGTTTTGATTTGATTTCTGTCTCTAAGAGTCATCTGGAATTGTTCAAAACTTTCTTCCTCAAAAAATATGAGCCCAGGTTACTATGGATTTGAAGCCAAAATTTGGAAATAAGCCCAGAAACCAGTTGTTGGCAAGGCTGAAGTGTGGAAAGAAGGCAGATTTCCTGAAGACAGAGCCTTCAATGGGATGTTCTTCTCTTCACCTATGGCTAGGTGAGGCAATTCCAGTGAAATTCACCAGCAGGGAAGATATTCTGGGTAGAGCAGCTTATACTCTCTCCTGATAATATCTTCCATGCATAATACATAAAATTTCTGAATGAGTGATTTTAATGAGAATTATACTCAAGGGAACTTTAGCATGAAGTTTAGTGTAAACACTGAAATTCAGTCCTGCATATGCTGAAACAGGAGGCTCGGTTAGCCAGGAAAAGTTGATTCCCCTGCTACTCAGGTTAGTACCGGAGGTGTGCTGAGAGAATGCTTGTCATCACCCACATTCGAGGTATTAATGCTTCCGTTTTGCTTTCTTATGTTTAAATTTGTGAGAAATGTTATTCATGGTGATTCTTTCTCTGAGAAAAGTTTGTGTTTTTTTTTTCTGTAGGAACCTATTATGGCATGGCCTAAGGCTTTATACATTAGCCTTTCAAACTTTCATGACTGTTGCTTGAGTCACAATTAAAAGTTAACTGTAAAATGCCACATGAATTGGTCAAACTATTGTTCATTAGGCTTAGGTTCCTGGAGGAACATATTTTTGGTTTACATATGGAGGTCATTAAAAAAAATGAGAAAGTGAGAGACGCTTTTGACTGTAAGTCATTTATATTTTATAGAACAAATGCCTTAGCACATACGGTATACTGAGTTTTTAATTAAAAGGACACACAGAGTTTTACGTAACTATTAATAAGTCAAAGAACTTCTAGGAAGCATTGCTATGCTTCAACAACTTTTACAAAGTTCATTGTCCTTGTCTTAAAACTTTTTCTGAGATATGTTCACTAAAATGACTTCATATATAGAAAAACATTCCCTCGAATGACCTAGTTATACACTTAAATTTAACTTTAGGTGTTAACCAACTTTACTTTCTATGACTAATTGTAATCACTAAGCTCCTTTTTATGATTTTTAGGGCTCTGTGTGGCCTGGCATTGTTTTACTGACCATGCTTTCAGTTGACACAACCCAAACCAGCTTAAAGAGGAAGATGAAGAAAAGAAGAGAAACATGAACAAAGAGAAAGAGGAAAAAGAGAAGTAAGGATTAGACAGTTGGCATTAGATACAACTGCAACCATGAATTAAGCAGACCCATCATCTTGCTTATAATCCTCATCCTCCCAACTCTCTGCATCTTGTCCTCTTTCACATGGTAATCAACCAATAAGTGGTAAATCAAAGGTCACAACCAAGCATTTCAGCTTAGTTACCCCAACAGAGGGAAGCCAACCTCTTTTTTCCCCAGATTCCGTATATACAGCCAAGGAAATACTCACCTTAACCTTGTTTGTTCATGAATGTTAACAATAAATGAGAAGCCAAATCTGATTATGTGATATCTGTGTTATTCATTGTTATGTGAGTGTTAATATTAACTCCCTGGCAGAGTGTACACCTCACATATCAGGACTCTTACTTATAAATGCTTACATCTGCTTTCTCACCCAGGAGTGGGCAGTGTATACAATAATCGATCCTTATATACCAGCTGTTTACTGACTGAGCAGCAATATAGTGCTTATGACATGGGACTACTATATTACTTGAACACACAAAGTATCTTGGAATGATGATGAACTTGCAAAGCATTATGATTTTTCATATTTCAAAGTCTTTTTACATGTGTTTCCTTCTCATTTCCCCTTGCTACTACTCCTCTTTATCTGTCCCATTGTTAAATGTCTTAGATATCATTTCCCCAGGATCCTTACCTGATTGCCCCATCCCTCAGACTATTGTAAGACATTGAGTTCACCCCTTCATAGTTCCTGTCTCCCCCTACTTGTGTTATAGCACTTATTGTAATTGTAACTAATTAGCTGATACTTGTGTTTCCTGTTAGATTGAGAATAGATGCACTGCCTAAGTCATTTACTTCCACATTACTAGCATTTTATCATTTAAGGCATTGAATGCATACTTTTTTTCAGAAATATACAAAAGATTCAAAAAATGCAGATTGCAAAGAGAGGGGGGAAATAGAGAAATATGTAAGGAAGATAAATGGTGATGGGTGAAATGAATTTTAATAAAAAAAGAAAAAATATTGCAAAAAATGTTAACTCTACAATCATGTTTTATAAGACTTCTTTATAGTATACAATCAAATTTGGTAGCCAAAGAATCTAATTGTGAATAGTACGACAACATTGAAATCTCTATACCAGTGTTGATGGTCACAGAATAACTAGTTACTCTTAACAAACCACCACATTTCAGTAAGTTACACATACAGTGTATTCCTCACTTACCTAATTTCTGTGGAGGTATTCCTGGTCAATGAATAACCTTTCTCCATCTGGTAATTCAGAGACTTCTTCACTCTTATAGCTCCACCATCTCTAGGGACCAGAAATTCTTTGCATTCAACAATCAAATCAGGGATGAACAAGAACATGGAGAAAGTATACCCTGTCTGGTTAACCAATTTAGTCTGGATGTGAAACACATCGTTATAACTCACATTCCTTAGGCAAGAGCTAGTCATATGGTCCCATCTAGGTGGAAGGAAATGTAACTTCCAGCCAGCTACCCATGTGCCAACCACAGCTATACACTATGGATGGAAAAAGTAGGAATGCGAATGTGGAGTGGACAGCTACTGGTTTCTGCCACTACCCCATTTAGATAACAAACAAAATCTTTAGTAAGCTGATTTCTGAGATTCAAAAAGCTATGGTGCATCCTACCAACTAAATTGATAGCAAAATGAACAATTTAGGCACTCAACATTATTTTTTTTCTGAAATGAAGACATAACAAAACATCAAACAACACAGAAACTAAAACCTGTTGACCTAGTTTCTTTTTCATGGCTCTGTTTCTGTTTTCTCTTCCCTGGTGCTTGTGTTATTTGTTGTTTTGCAATCATGTGGAATTACAACCTTAGTCAGGGATAGTGCAATAGACCTTCATGATTTCTCTGTCAAATCCTAATTTCTCTTTTTATTATTTCATCGTGGTTTTAAGTGGGAACCTCCCAAAAAGTGATATTAGTTAGCATATGTAGCCACAATGTTTAAGCCTTACCCCATGTTTGCAATCCTCTATCTCATCAAGACGGTGCTAATTGCTTTTTAAATTACTCTGTTTGGTGTATTTAACACAGCAGTAGACTATTTACCATCTTCACAAAACATGAAGGCTAAAGGTTATGACAGTATTTTACTGACTGAAAATACAAAAACAGGTGGCAATTACCACAATATTGTGTTCTGAGGTTATAATACTGGCGGATCAAACAATCCATCAGCAGATGTTGCATTATGTTAATTCTTTGAATTTCAGATGTAAAAGGAGTCTGAGCACACAAGAACAATGCACAAACTAAAAACAATCTGAAGATGCTCACAGAACACTGAGACATTACAGATGCTAATTTTTCCCTGATTAGATTCCCATCAAAGTCAATTTTATTTTGGTCAAAAATTCATAGCAAATTGACACTACTGATTTCTCTAAGCCACATTTATGAAAGGCTAATATATAGTTCTTCTTAAATTTCTCATAATCTGATTTTTAAATAACTTTCCATAATTTATTTTCTCAAATGATATCAATAGCCCCTTCCTACTTGCCACTATTCCTCAAAAATTCATTATTTTGTTACATATCTCACTTATTCATTGAATTAATTATTATTTTTTTTAACAAGCCTCCTCTAGGTAAGTAAACCAGTCTGATAGGTCTTCAGGGGATACATTGAGTTTTTGCTCTAGAACAGTGGTTCTCAACCTGTGGGTCGCGACCCGTGTTTTGGACGTTCGATCCTGCTGGGGTTGCGACCCACAGGTTGAGAACCGCTGCCCTAGAAGAACTTGCAAGTAGTTCTTTCTGTACCAGAACTGCACTTACAGGAACTGAATAATCATAAGTGAGAAGACTTCAGTGAAGTTTAGTGAAGCATACGGTAAATGTTGGATGAATCAAACAGATAATTATGTTACGTGTTTTGAGAATTGAATTTTTTATAGTGTAGAGTGATGACCAGAGAAAGATCCTTGTAGGTCGTATGAATTAAAGACTTGGTAACTGTATAAGTCCAAGATCAAAGAACTAGCTACAAAATTCCAAACAGGGAAACACTGTGAAAAGAACAGAGAGAAGGAGGCCTGAGTCTGACACGAAGAAGGAACAATCAGTAGAATATTAAAGCTGGAGAGACGGGGGTTCAAGAAGGGGACCAGGAAGAGATTTGGGAGCTGACGAAACCACAGCCCAATTTATCTTGGGAAGCAGTTTGATAAGTGAAGATCTCGAGGATGAGTAAGTGTTACCCACTTTGCACTGTGGGATGACAGATGTAGAAATGTTTTCAGCGAAGAGAAGACCACACGCCAAAGTGCAAAGGAGACGGCATGTTGATTATTTAAGGAACTACAAGAAGTTCACTGTGACTAAAAAGAAGTATGCACACGTGAAAAAAGAAAAGGGAAAACATTGGTTGAGACTGAAACAGATGAGTCTGAGGAGATGAATCACTGGGCCAGAACTTTGAGGTTAATTTCTGGCAGTGTAAAAAGATTTTGAGTCTGGGCGTACCAGGTGTCACTAAGAGGGGAGAGCACTGTCCAAGCTCTGTGCCAGATCCCTTAAGCTGCAGGGGAGATGAGTTAGAAAAGAAGGGCACAACTGAAGGCTGAGAGAACTCTCACTGGAAATCTGGAGTGACCCAGAGGATCGAGACTGGTGTGGCGGACTCGTGAGGCGTGGGGATGGAAAGGAGTTAAGTGGATGAGTGACACAATAAAGACAAAGAATTCATCATTTTTATGGGAGAAAGATGATGATGGTAACATTTCGGGGCCTTCATAATCCGTATATTTCTACTTTGGGGAGTCCATGTTGTATCAGGCATATTAAAATATACCCACTTAAGTGTCATGAGTAATTATAATATGTGAAAGAATTTTTAAATTTTGAGTTTATCACAAGACACACTCATTTTTCTTATAATTTTAGCTTTATTTGGTTTGATTAGGCTTTACGGTTTTCATATCTATATAAGAATTGTATTGAGATGCAGTTGTCTAGTCATAAAATGATTTGTGGACAACTCAACTGTAATTTTAATTTTTCTGTTTTCATATATGTATCCATAAATTTTATGCATTATGCTAAATATTTTCAGAAGCTCTCCAAAAGCTTTATGGTCCTAGGGACTGTACCTTACATGTAAAGTTGGCTTGGATGGCAGTGACATTCACTGATTATCCAGAGATCACAATAGGAAGAACAAATATCATTCCAAATGCCTCTCACTATACCCTTTGCTATTTCATGTTCTGAAGTTCTGACTCAATTCTTTAAATTCAGTAAAAATTTCGAGTGTTGTAGGCCATAGGCTAACTTTCCCCACCTCCTTGTGTGGGTGTTGATAGAGAAAACTATTAAAACAAAAAAAGTGAAGTGAGAAATCTGCTTTCCACTCAGATGCCTCCCACCAATACAGTCTTTTATGTTCCTAGGGAGGAAGGAAAGAACACAGCCATTTCTACGTTCCAGGCCAGCCCAGACCACTCAGTGGAGCTATTTCCAGCAATAAAAGGGCCCAGCATGTTGCAGGAGGGCAGGTGCTGAGCTGACGTCAGCCCTCCTCAGGGCCGGTCTTCAGCATGCTGGTAGCCATCCGCCCATGAAAAGTGCACCCTGGGAATCCTCACTGACAACATGTCATAGCAACAACACTGACCTACACTGCACCAGTTGCCATCTCTATAAAATTCGGAATCAGCTCCTTCCTCTTGTTGTTTTTCAAGGGCCAGCTAAGCCCTCTAATAGAGCCAGGTGGCGAGGCACTTCTTGATGCTACATTAGTATGCAGTGAACTTGTGCTAGAGCTCTTGCTGGCATAAAAAATTAAAACAAAAAGTGAATTTTCTTGAAAAGAAAACGCTCTTCAAAATATTTTTTTTCAGTTACCGATATGTTACATAAAGTGCTCAAAATTGGATTTACCACTGTGTCAAAAGAACATTAGATATCTTTGACCTGAGTAATCTGATATGACTTTGACACTCAGACAACTGAGATTAATATCCAGCCCTTCTATATTTTTAATCTGATCCCTTTTTAGAGGTGAGTAAAGTAAGCCAGAAGAAGGGTAAGGAGAAGACAGAGAAAAGAAAGGAAAAAAGGAGAGGAAAAAGAGAGAAAAGTAATCAAAGGAGAAAAAACAATCTCTTTCTTTCACAACTGATTAGTTCAAATTGTTTTTTAACTTCTCAGTCTAATTATATGGAGTCCCTACACTAAATTATCTTATTGAGTATAATAATGTAATAATAATCTCCAGATTAAGAAATTCTAAATTTTGTTCTTAAAAAAATAAACATTGCAATTTAATTCTGCATTACTTATTCCAATATTGTAGGTTATAAAACATGTGTATAGCACATCTGGACCCTGAGCTTGGTGAAAGCTACTTTTTCTAGGGACCCACATACACCAGGCACCCCCCGCCATATTTAAAAGAAGAGCCCATACCATCTTTTCTGAGAAAACTTGACCTCTAGCTTCTGGGATCTGATCAGTCAATGTGATCAACATAAAAACTAGCACCATGATAAACATCCTCTCTTCCTGTGTGTGTTCATTCAATTCCAGAGAGAGACTGAGAATTCTCTGTGAACATGAAGCAGGTACCATGCTTCCAGAATAATTTAAAAAAATCCTGGACCTCACTCTAGACAATAGATTTTATAAAAATATGTACTAATTGGTTTCCTTAGCCCTTTATCTAATTTTTGGTACCTTAGTAATATCTAGGCTGCTTAAGCGCTGCCTGTTACCACGCAACGAGGAAAAGGAATCAGATGGCAGGAAGTTACTTCTTTGTTCTGCTCTGAACAAGCTTTCTCTCTAAGGACTTTTGCTTCTGTTCCCCAAGAGAAATTAATCCGCAAAGTAACTGCTATCGGCCAGTTAATTAATTCAACTCAAGTTACAGCATCTGCTGGAATGTGTGCCCAGTGTTTTGTAGAGTGCATCTCCTCCCTTAACAAACTCTGTAAGGAGCCCTTGTTTAATTATTAGAACAGTGAATTAAGTAGGTATCTTCCCTATTCCTTGTTATTCTCCCAGAGCTAAAGTCATTTCTCCTTAGTTTAGTTACATTGTATGTAAATACCAGTATGACAAGCTTCACAGGTAGCTGTTAAATCTCTACCTTGTATATTTGAGACAACCACCTTAAGTTCTCTTTCTTCATGAAGTTTTTCTGTAACGACTTTACTTTCTTTTCTGAATTTCTACAGCCAGAGTTCGGTAGCTCATTGTTTTTTTTGTTCTGTTTTACTTTTCATTATTTTATTAGCATATTATTCTCAAATATGGTAGAATTTCCTTGATGACAAAGGCCATGTCTTTCCTACATTACCTGACAGCATTTGTTTAAGCGGATGTTTACTGAGAGCATCTCACGATGCACCAGACCCTGGCTAATATTTGAGGCTTTGGAAAGGATGCCTTGGAATCTATTCTCCAGGGAAGCGCTCAGTCAAGGAGGTGATGAGTTTGGGGAATGATGCATTTGAGAAGATGCAACGGGTTCTGCAGACAAGAGCTCTGAGGATATAAAAGATGCCGATTAATTTCACCCCGTGTGATCAGGTCAACAGATATACTGCTCACCTAAATTAGGGGATATCGCTTCATATTTATTTTGAAATATCCCCTAATTTTTGTGAGCAGTATATTTAATAAAGGTTCCCAAAAAAATAAATATTAGTTTCTGAGCATGAAGATTAGAGAAGGGATCTGGAAGAGAACGTTTCAGGCAGACGTTAACAGCACAATCATGACACAGTTCTGCCATCACTGGCCCAGAGCTCTGAAAATAACAAAGGCTTCAGTAATAGTTTCCTTTTGATAAAGTTTTCTTATATTTGTCAGGGGGGAAAAAAATCTAGATTATTATTTTCTGCAGACGACAAACAGAAGCAAAACCTTTTTACTTTGCGTTTAATGTGCTACCTTAAATAAAAGCTGAGAAAATCCATTTATAAAGAGGAACTTGCCAAATATTCAGTGTGATGTATTTTGGTAATGTAAACCTACAGAATATCTTAAGCCTTTGATATTCCCTAGGGTTCTATTCTAATTAAGTTGAGTATTGTGTTTGAAGGACAAAGTTTAGTCTACAAAGGCACTCCCTAAAGTAACCGCATTTCCATCCTGCTTGAATTCTCCTATGAAACTAAGAAAGGCTCATGCCCAAGTGCAAAGAAGATACATCCCCAGTTATCTATTTAGGTATAAATATATGTCTTTGATTCCAAATTCTGATCACTTTCATAAGTTCCTCTTCATTTTTGCTCAGTGTAGCTAAAACATGAAGTTTCACTAACATTGTGGAACCATATTTGTATCCAATTAGAGTCTACAGATGCTTAATGAATGCTTAATGTTTACAATAGGCACTATGCTAGATAAGAGGACTATAAAGAGCGAACAAGACAGACGCTAACCAGTAATCACACAGTCCTCTGGCTAATGGGAAAGAGGCAGGAAATGAGCAAAGAGTTGACCCTGTTTCTGTGATCAAAACTCACAGACACAGACAACAGTATGGTGGCTATCACAGCGAAAGGATTGGGCATTAGTAAAGGACAAAGGGGGTCGAATATATGGTGACAGAAGAAGGGTTGACTTTGTGTGGCGGGCACACATTGTAATATGCAGATTATTTTCAATGTCTGTCCCTCTTCTAAAGAGGAAAGGAAGCTGACTCTCTTGTGGACAACCACATCTCTAGTTTTTTGACCAGTGCCTGGCACATAATAGCTGTTTAATTAATATTTCGTATTTTTTGGTTGTTGATTTACATATGCAGAGTAATATGAAAGGGAAGAAATATTTTTCTTAATATCTTTTCCTTTTAGAAATTTGTATTTGGTCATCCAGCATAGATTTTTCAGGTCCATTTTGGCTATCTCCACGGTGACACAAGAAAAGAAAAGACCTACACACCTAATAACTACTTGACATGGAAAAAATAGGACAATGTCATGGTCAATATTCTCCTACATTTGAGATGAAGATGTCCACATGCAAATAACTCCTTATTTGAATTTCCTGAATGAGGGTGTTGGGCAGATAAAATATATTATGCTCACTTTGTTAAAGTTGGCGCTGCCCACATGGAAGCCCATCACCCAGGTGATATTAATGTGTGTCTCTGGGGGCTGTGGGAAGGCAGGATCCTTGTAACCTGGGGCTTGGTTTTAGGACTAAGCCTTTCCCACCCTTTTTGATGTGGGGTGGTGCAATTCCATCATGCCTCAGATAAGTGACTTTGTATTAGAGACTTCCCTATTTTGTATATTGGGTTAAATGGGGTTTTGATTTCTGCACTATAAAGTGGGGCAGACCAGGCGCTTGCTCTCTCGGTTCCTGAGATTAGCATTAGAGGAGAGAGCAGAGAGCAGAGAAAGGCCAAGTGGAGGAGGCCAGGAGAAGTTGCCAAGATAGCAGAGCGCTGAAGGAAAAACCAGTTTGTGCCGAGTTTGTGCAGGAAGAAGGAAGGAGATGGGAAACAGAGGTGAATAAGACTGGTGAGGTTAGAAACCTTTGATTCTAGGAAACTCAGATAAGTCAGTGGCTTTGTGAGCACTGAATGAGTGGGTTTTGGAGCCCAGTGTGTGTTTTACTTGCCCACAGGGTGCAAGCTAGGATTAAAGATAATGGCCCACCAATTCGTGGCTCTATTGTTTCATTACTGTCTGTCTGAATCCAATGAGAACCTGCATGGGCCAGGCAGCTATGATGGTGGCTGTGGATACTGGCCATACAGAGCTGGTCAGAATTATAGAAGTGTTATCAAGTAGACTTGTTTGCTACCTACATATGATTGCACAAATTTGGAAAGGTTAATTATTCACTCTATGCCTCAGTTTCCTCCATAGATAAACACTTCACAGATTTTTTTAGAATGTTAATAAATATTAAAAAATAATTTATTAGTCATATAACCTTGAGTAATGTTGGGCTTGATAAGAGATAAACAAGTTTCCTTACTAAAAGCTTCTAAGCAGTCATTATACATGATGAATACCCATGAGGGCTTTGAGTAGAAAGCTCCTAAAATTGTTAGACCTCAGACACAGAGCACATTGCAGGAAATGTGTTACCATATCCCCTTCAGGAAAGGCTGGGCTATATGACTCTAAGTTTCCTTCTCGTGGGGAATTCTGTGGGTCTATGATACTTTAAGCCCTGCTACAATCCATTATTGACTCCTGCTCAGTGATGGGGGTGGGGGGTGGCTACTGACACCCGAGACTGGCATCAGGTCAACTACCTGAACATCAAACAATCTAAATCGCCTGTTTTTAGTAATATACATAGTTGCTGCTAATTCTCATACACATTTGGGTAAATAAATCAATTCTTATTGACTTTGTCTCTCTCTTTCTTTTTTTAAATCAAACAAGAAAGAAAGCTCTGGGGACTCTGTTCTGTACCATGGAAGAGGAAGAGGCTCTGGCCATATATATATACTCATAAAATTCTCTTCCAGGCCTTGGTATGGATCACTAGCATTAAAATGATATTTCACCCCCATGCAGGAAAATGTCTTGTTTTGTTCTGATAATATATCAAGCCAATAGCAAAGCTGTTAGGACAAACACCATGCAATTACTCACCTTGCATATTTCTTGAGCTCTTAATCATTGGTACTGGGGTTGCAGCATTAAACAAGACAGGTCCTGATCCTGCTGGCATGGAGTTTAAATTCTAGCTAGAAAAAAAAAAAAAAAGAAAATCAATAAATGCACGTAAAATAATTTTATTATGATTCTAAACCATATCATGAAGAAGAACTACAGGGTATTATGATGCCATATGACACAGAGTCCAATTTGGAGTGATGAAGCCGTAAAAAATTTCTTGGGGGCAGAGTATTTATGCAGAGACTTCAAGAATTAGTAGGAGATGAAAAGAAAAAGTAAATAAATTAATAAAGAGGCTACAATGGGAGGGGAGAATGTTCCAGGAAGAGGCAAAGCCTAAGGACAAAGATTGATTAAAGAACTTCAGGTAAGGTTTCCAGAATTGGCAAATAAAAACACAGGATGCAAAGTTCAATTTAAATTTTAGAGAAAAAGAATATTTCAATAGGCCTCAAATGTTGTTTGGGACACCATTAAAAAGTAGGAAAAAATGTGGTTTATCTAGAATTCAAATTTAACCAGGCAATATAATTCTTTTTTTTCTGGCAACCTAAATTATGTCCACAATGTGTAGAATGCTCCTCAAATTAAACCAGAACCCTTTGAGCAGGTAGGAGAGGGGCTAAAGGTGAACAACAGAAATTGTCTTCTGAATTGTACTTATTCATTCATGTATTGTACAAATATTTTTCGTGCACTTAATGTGTCATGCAGTCTTCAATAAGCCTGGGCATATAATCAAGATACATAGATGAATCCCCATACTAGGCTATTAATCAAACTGTGACAAAAATCACCCTGTGTTGCCTACTCCTAGCAAAACACTTGGCACAGAGGTGGTATTTTGTAAGTTTAGCAACTGGAGAAAATATAAACACAGGAAAGATGTTAGTAAGCATCTACTGGCCTTGGTACCATGATGGAAAATTAGCATTTCACTTATATAGAAGATACACTTAAGATGTAGCTCAATTGCTTCCTGGTTATCACCTCACTTCCTCTCCTCTGGTCCTTCCTCTTAGCCAGTCATTTTCAATTTGTGTTCTATAAAGCATTCATATATACCCTATACTATAGAGAGCAATGGTAGTCAACCTGGTCCCTACTGCCCACTAGTGGGCATTCCAGCTTTCATGGTGGGTGGTAGTGGAGCAACCAAAGTATAAATAAAAAGATAGATTGAACTATAGTAAGTTGTTTTATAAAGATTTATTATGCCAAACTTAGCAAAAATCCAACATAAAGTATTTGGTAAGTAATTATTATTATATGCTTTAACTTGCTGTAACTCTGCTTTATACATTTTATAAAGTAAAGTTACTTCCCTACTTTATAAATCACCATTACTGTGGAACCGGTGGGCAGTTAGAAAATTTTACTACTAACAGAGATACAAAAGTGGACAGTAGGTATAAAAAGGTTGTCTACCCCTGCTATAGAGCATCCCTCAGGGAGCCATGAAAGATGAAGGAGAGAAGGGGTTAAGCATATAGGACACCGGGGTCTCTCTACTTCAGCTTCAACCACAGTAGATCTCAAAAATGACTAACTGACTTCTTGGCTCTTTATTGTCCAATTTAGTAATGTGCTTTTTTTCCCAAGGAAATTTTAGTAAATATTCTTCTAAGCTAATTAACACATCCACATAATCATAAAAACAAAACTACCTCTAAAATGCTCTCCAAAAACCATTATCAAACAATTTTTTGATCTGGTTCGGTGGTTCTCAACCAGTGTGCATTTGGCCATTTGGCCAGCCATTTTTGATTGTCTTGACTGGCAGGGGGGTAGAGGTGAGACTGTTATTGGCATCTAGTAGATAGAAGCCCCGGATACTGGTAAACACCCTACAATGCACAGTACAGCCTCCACAACAAAGAACTGTCCAAAATGTCATTAGTGCCACTCATAAGACACTCTGATACAAATCAGTAGTTACTTTGGCTTGAAATATGTTTTAATTTATATCAATCAAAATTGTCAGACACATGACATGAGTAAAAATAGCACACGAAATTGTTTTAAGAAAACAGGAGTTTACCATTCTGGACTACTTATTATATGTTAGACCACTGAGCACATTAACCTTTACAGAAGTACACTGAGGTGAGTTGTATTAGATGCCATTTTACATTAGGGAAGATACACTGGACATGATTAGCTAACTTCCTGATAAATAGTAGAGTTTGTATTTGAACCTAGGTATAATGATACCAAAACCTACATGCATGTCCCTTCTAACATACATCTTTCTCCACGGAATGTATTTTTTAATGTAATGATCACAGTAGAGAACTGATTCCATAGCTCAACAATTTCTATTGAAACGGAAGTAAAGTCCCCCCACCTAAATACTGCCAACATTTCAAACTGACATACAGGTTTTTTTAAACCAGCAATTATAAGATCATACCTACTTCTTACCATTTTAAACATATGTTCTCTTTATTGAACACCATCTGTTCTGTTTTGAGTTGAATCAGTCAACATGCTTATTTTTCCAGATTTATTGCTATTAGAGACCCTCTCCTCCTAACATGCATACAGAAGTCCTAATTAAAGGTTTCTTTTTCTGCCTCCATTTCTAAGGAAGGAAATTACTTGATCTGTTCTTAACAACTGTCTTCAGCTACAGTCTCACTAACCACATCATCTTCATACCTAAATACCAGCATTTTCTTTCAGATAAACTCTTTGTTCTTTATGTTTAAATTTAACTACAAATGTAAATGGGATTACTCAATAGCCCAATAGACCCTAACAATCATTCCCTCAGTTTCACAGGTGAATTGTTCCTTAATTACTACTTAAAATAATATATACCTTGCTATTTTTATGCTCATACTATATTTGTTGATGCTATATGCAGTTAAATACAGACAGATACACAAAGAGAGGCAAAATTGCATCTGCAAATCATTGCAATAAATTGTTTATTCACAGAAACTTCTAATTGATAATCACTTGCTGGGAAGATTGGACAAGTTTCAAAGTGACTCTCAAAGAGATCCAAGCATATCGTTAAACAGAAAATCTTCACAGAGCACCACAAGGACATTTGTGTTTGCTGAGGGAACTACGCCCCTATCCCAAAAGACATTTAAAAAATAATAATTTCGAGTTTGAGATGTCATTTATTTATCATGGTATTAGCTGCAAGCCCAGATAATTTGGTTTCAATAAAAGAAGAGAGGATGTTGTTCCTGATCTAGCAAATTCTAAATAAAACATTGTCAGTTCCCATTAGTCATTTGGATATTTTTCTCCATTTCTTTCAAATTGCTACCTTAACACTTTCACTTACTACTGATGAAAATGGAAATTGATTCGATCTTTTTGTAGAGATTTAGAAAAAAAAATACTGTCGTTTAGACTTCTTTCTTGAGGCATTTGAAACTGATTCTAGCCAAAGGAGGTAGATAAGGGTGTTATAGACAGGATACCGGGGACTCTTTAGAACTGAAGGGGACAGGTTCTGCGAGAGGCATTGGAGCCCCACTACAGAGAGCAGGCTCTTCGGGAGCCTGTGATGAAGTAAACCACATCTAAGAAATGTTTTTAAAGCATTTTTTTTTCTTTTGACAAAACTATTCATTTTCACATTTCAAAGAGACAGCATTTGATTAGCCTAACCTGGGTCACATGTCCATTACTTTTCTAAAGGCAGAGCAGGGAACCTTAACTGACATTTTCATGACAATGTATTTCAATAGGGGAAAGACTACTGACAATAAGTAAAGAAATCGATAAACAAACAGACCCACCACTTAAATCAAAGGCCTTGAAAATAGGCGTTCCCTCTGCTCAAGAGATTGACCTTTGTTTGGGTCATAACCTGGGGAAATAATCAAATAAGTTTTCAAGATTTGTATCTAATAGTTAATCTTATAAAAAAAAATTTTTAACTTATTCCTAAACAAAAATTTAAAAATAATCAGACTAAGAGTCTGAGAGCATAATGCATTTTTTTTTGTTTAAATGGTAACGTATTTACAAAAAGTTATCATATGAAGCTATATTTTATGCAATTTCATCACGGTTTTTTTTTTTAAATTTTTATGTATTTTCTCTGAGCTTTACTGAAATACAAGTGACATATGGGACCATGCAAGTTTAGAGTGTACATGTGATGACTGTTTAATACACATACATATTGTGAAATGATTACCACAGTAAGGTTAGTTAACAATTTCATCACTACATTTTAACGTGTGTGTGTGTGTGGTCAAAACACTAAGGTCTATTCCCCTGACAAATGTCAAATACATAGCAGAACACATCTGGAACCCCTGGAGTATGCACACACATAGGCTTTTGAGAGGATATGTAGGCATGTATGATTTTAAGGAAATAGCCAGATTTTCAACATCTGAATGTAGACTTTTCTAGAGGTGATCTTCCTGCCAAAGTCTGTTTCCTATCAGTTCTGCACAACTACCGGGGCTTCCACAATTGCCTTTTACCCACTTTCCAAAGGAACAGCATTGCTCCTGGCTGATGAATCTTGCCAGAATGTATCGCCCTTAGGTATAAGTCATATAGGCACTGAACAGAGGGAGACTCTGGAGTGCATAATTATTAAGAAAGAGAACCAAAAGAATAATAAAAAACAGTGAGTCAGTGAAAATACTGAAGTTTTACTCATACACAGAATCATGGCAGGATTCTTTCTTTTTGAATTTTTTTTCCAATTACACTTTACAGTAATATTCTTTTGTATTAGGTTCAGATATATGCATAGTGGTTAGTCAATTATATATGTTACAAAATGCCTTCCCCCCAATATCTCAAGTACCCCCCTGGAACCATACATAGTTATTACAACAGGATTCTGACTTTCAAAGGCTCCTGACTGTATCTCTGCCTGTCTCCCCATTGGACTATCTATCTATTTTTCATCCACTTATTCTTAAATCTATTTCCCAAATGCATACATGAACAGGTGGTGATGGTATGTGGTATGTTTATCTAAATTAAAAATTCTCTGCTACTCAATTTACATAACCAGTAATTCTATAAAATCAGTGAGTAAAATATGCAGATCTAAACTTTTAATTAAAATCTGTGTTAAAAGCCAAAATACTGTAATCAGAAAGCATATTTTGAGACTCGTAAACTTGTAATGAAAAATGTGAGTTGACAACTTAAAATACGATAGGAGTTAAATAATTTAAAAAATTATTTTAGTGACTAAATGAGGATATATATTTGCCTACGGGCCTGCTCATATACATAGGAATACAAATAATTTTTTTTCACTATGAAAAAGTCCAATTTAAGCTGTCCAGACTGGCAAAAGGCTCAGTTCTATTTAGTTACTTGCAGACATTGGTTTCTTGAAATCAACTTTGCGCTTCAGCATCTCCTACGGATTTGATCTCATCTGCCTAGTCCAGCTGAGTCCCTGCCACATCCAGATGAAGAAGGACCCCTATTATCTAAAGGTCCCGCCCTGATCCTCTCAGCCCATATTTCACTGGCAAACACTTGGCCACACTTAACCGCAAGGAGGGTTGGGAAACGTAGTTCCTAGCTAGGTTGCTACCTGCCTAGCTACAAATTCAGGTCAATGGAAGAAAGGGAAAACAGATTTCAGGGGTGGGGGTGGGGGGTGGGGAGTGGGGCATTGTGAAGCCCTGCCATGTGAAGTGAATTTTCTAAAAATTTTTATAGCATAATCATCCCTTTACCCAGGGTGTACTTTAATACATCACGGAATTCTGTTTGCAAATGTTTTATTTCTGAGTTCCTCAATAGGCTAAGTGACACTGCCCTGTATTTTTTCTCTCTCATACCATGCTAGTCTAATTTTTATACAAAGACCACTCTAATTTCCCAAATGAACTAGAATATTCCTTCTTTTTATATTAATTGCAATAGATTGTTAATTTTATAAAAGAGGAACATGACCTGTTTCTAGATTTGATAAAACAAAACAAACAAAAAAGCTCACGTATAAAACTCCTGGACAGAATATCACTTTTAAAATACATTTTAAAAATATTTTTTAAATTATTTCATTGCTTTAATGACGATTGGTCTGTTTGGAGTTTTCTACTTCTGAAATAACCTTTGGTAAATTATAAAATTTCCTCGGAAATTGGCATTTTCTTGAAATCCTCATATATAAAGGAATAATGTTAATTGTTGACCACATTTGCTTGTGCTTCTTAATGTGTTTGTTTTAACGAAAGCTCTATAACCGATCTAGTCCACAGAGCGAGTCACTCTTCACCCAGTAAATGAAGTGACCTATCTGACCCAGTAAATGAAGTGACGGCAGAGGTGATGGTGGCGGCAGCAGCGGCGGCAGAGGCGGCAACACTTCCTCGCCTTAAAGTCCGCGTGTTAACACTTGTCTTCTTCCCATCAACGCCCTGTTTTTTACCCTAAGGTAATGTGCACAGGTATCTCACACTTCACTGAAATTATCCCACGCTTAAGACACATGCCACATAACTAGGAGAGGAATATTTAATATCTATTGAGGAAGAATGAAAGCGGCCTCTTCGAACTGTGCAGCTGAAGTCTGACATGCCAAACCGACAGCATCCAGCTAGTATCCTGAAACATTATCTGTCCTGACAATTTCATTTTAATAGGTAAGGAAGCTCTCCATACCGCCGCATTTATGCAATTCATTAACAGTCTTAAAAAGGAATGGTATAGCTCTAGATAAAAGGGAGGGACCCAAACCTTCACATAAAGCAGTTTGAAATGCAAATCAATCAGTGCTCAGTGCCTTCTGGTATTATTCTGATTTTGTTTACAACTGAGGATGATTTAAACTTGGCAGAGATTTTTCCTTAAATATACTTGTGTTTCTCACATGCTGTATCAGCAATTTAGCTGTCTAATTACTTGCCTGTACTCATTCCTAAAACAGGAGCCTAGGTTAAAACTCATCTTGTGAATCTCAAATCTGGTTGCTATGGTAACAATATCCATTTTTCACCAATCTCTGCACTGTTAGCTAACTTGTTTGAATATCATAGTTTTCTCTCTGGTGCCAAGGCACTATGCTAGATCATTATGTAATTTTTGTTTATGCATAGTCTTTAATTCCCCTTCAAAAATATACATTAATATATAGCCCCAAATTATTCTATTCATTTGGAAAATGTTATACATCTGAGACTTTGATTTTGGTATAAGGTGACATAATCATTTTACGTTTTTGAGCTCCTCACTTTAGACTTTATGAAAAAAATTCAAGAGATTTTAAATTAATTCTGAGAATATAGTTTTACTTTCTATTAGTCTATAGGATAATTTTTCTAATGTTTATAATTAGCCTGAAAGCTACCAGAGATCAGAGAATATATTCACATTCTTTGCATCACCCAAAGTAACTAGAATACTATTTCAATATATTTTTTCTGCAACGGGGCATGACATATCCTAAGGAAATATTAATGAATACCCACATGACAATATCCCAGTTCCAAAGTATCCCTCTTCACCCTGTGCTTTGGTGACTTAAAGTCCTCACTATGACTGATACTCCATAGAAAGACATCAAGTTTAGAGGAAGACAAAAACATAGCAAGACGAGTGAAAATTTAATATAATTATAATCCATCATAAGCACAATACTGCTACTCTACTATTTTGCAAGCTCTACAACGATAGTGACCTATCATCCTAAGCATTTCACGTAACTTGTTCCATAGGACCCTTCAAAGCAACCACATTGTGTATATAAGGGCAATAAGGTCTAGAGAGGATAGAGTAACTTACCTAAAGACACACATCTAAAAACTACTCAAACTCAGGGGTACTGGTTACCTCCCATTAGCGAAGATGTTTGTGGCTATGAGGAGCTAGAAATCGAGATTCACTCTTAGTCCCAGTGCTAGGACAAGGCTGACGGTGGAAAGGCATCAAAGGTGCATGTTAATAAAGCGCTCACTCTCAAGTCCTCACTCTAGTTCCAGTCTTGCCTCATTCTTTCTATCTTCTTCTCTGCCCTGCAAGGCTGACCTGTACATCCCATATCAGAGCTCCCTTCCTTTTGTACTTGCCTATAGATGGAGTTCCTCCTACTAAATTTCAGCAGGAAATAAGAGAAAATAAGAAGAGAAACCCATCTTCAAAGTAGTCCCGGACTTACCTTCACAAATTTCCCAAGTGGTTATTACATAAGGGACACAGAATAAAAACATGTTTTATTTTAAGAAGGCTTGGTAGAAATATGTGTTTACATGTTTCAAAACCAACATTTCTATATTGATGCTGAAATCTTTCATGATGCACCTCAAAGAATATTATAAATATTTTAATATTGTCTCCAATTATTGGCTCAAGATTGTCTTAGCAACTGTTTTCTGAGACTTTAAGTGGCTTTCTATTCTGCTTAATATAAAATCCCAAATCCTAAAATGACTTGCATGGTCCTCTACAATCTGACTCCTGAGTCTTCCCTATCGCTTTTCATTAACTCTCTTCAGTTCACTATTAATACCTACAGACTCCTTAATACTATTAAGAATGCAAAACTTTCTCTTGACTCTGAGCTTTATAGACAATGCCGCTGCCTGGAATTCTGTCCCTCCATACGCATTCTTGCTGAATAGTTTCTCCTACATTGCAAGTCTCACAAAGATATCATCTCCCTTATAGGAGGCTGTTTTCAACTTTTCAATAACTGCTCAATCCAGCTAGAGTTCTTTTATGGCTGATACCGATGTTTCCTACTTTTCTTTCTGAGTAAAAGAGCCATATTTTGGTGTGGATGAAAATCATGATTAAACCAGTTTTGTCATGGAAGTGCTGTTCCCTTCTACCAGTTGCCAAATGAATTAGACGTACGGAAAAATTAGCTGGACATGCCAGGAAAGAGATCCTTCAAGGTAATACATAGATTTAGGTAGCGGAGGCTCTTTGTAAGCCTCATCTTGTTTTCTGCTCTGGCTGCAGTTGCAGTTGTGATGCTGTTTTAAGCCTGTGGTTTTATCTTTAAACCATGAAGGGAGTCATACCAGTCACACCAAAGAAGAGAAGAGAAGCTCAGAAGAGCCTGAGTCATTAATGTTATAGAGACAAAAAATAACCTCAGCACTGCTTAACTCTGAAATTCTTCTTACGTAAGTAGCAAATATCCTTAAAGATTGAGCCAGTGTTAATGTGACTTTGCATTATTAGAAACTAAAAAAGCCCTAATTGATCATGCTTTCCAATATCAACCTGTATTTTTCTCACATAACATAATACTTTGTTATTCTAACCCCATTAGTGCAAGTCTCACAAGATACTGGAGGACTCTTAGTGACTAGCACACGATATAGGGTGTGGTCCATGCTAAATAAATAGTTGTTGAATGACAGCAGAGTGGTAAAGAGCATACATTCTGAAATTAGTCTTCCTGCATTTGAGTTTTGATTCGATATCTTAAGGGCTGTACTATGTGCCATCTGTGAAATGGAGATAAATGATACCCAACGTTTTGGTTTTTGAACAAGTTGAGCGAACAGTAATAAAGTACTTACATCCAATAAATGCCTGCTATTATTCAATAACTCTGTGCTAGCTGTGGGTCATTTCAAGATGAACAAGATCAGCACTCTGTCCACAAAGAGGTCATAATCTAGTAGAGGACACAAGTACGATACACTGAGTTAACTGCTATTATAGAGATCTTTGTAATGATTATTACATTAACAGGGAGAAGAAGGTATACCAAGTCCTGCCTAGAGGATATTGAAAAGGCTTTCCAAATAGAGGAAAAATCTTATGTTTCACAGCCTCAGCCCGTAATTCCTTCTATGTACGACTGTAGAGAGGGAGGTAAAATGTTTTGCAAGTTTCACCAGAAACCACGTCTCTCAAAAATAAGTCATTTTATTTCCAACTGAAAAAATATAGAGAGAGAGTTAGACTGGGTGTAAGGTAAGGCCTGGCCAGGGATTTTTATCCTTATTCTTTGCTGCTCCTATATTTAACATTTACCATCTGGGGAGAACACTGAGGATTCTTCTTGAAGAGGGTTAACCTTCTTCAAAAAGACTACAATGAGAGGTGCCATATAAACACAGAAAAATAACGCAGACAGCCTAGCCCTCCCAGATCTCAGGGATGCGAGACTGGAAGACTGACTTAGCAAAACAGAAGGGTAAGGTGGAGGAGAAGGTCAAGAGCCACCTGTCAGCTAAGAGGCTAGAGAAATGCAATAGCAAGACATACAACTTGACTCTTTTCCTTTGGCTGATTATCAGAATGCTGCTTTTAAATTTAGAGGTAAGAACTGAACTTCATTTCTTGAAGTGATTCAAGAAATGAAACACGTACTCAGAGAAAAGTTAGGACCACAGGTATCTACCTGACCTGCCTGCGCATCTTGTCTTGGCTGCATGGCACAGCTCTTACTGAGGGAGCTGTTCCCAGGAATCTAAGATAATTATTTGTATACATGAGTTTCAAGGCCCAGCATGTTCAGCTCACGGTTGATTATTCAGAGATATTAAGGTGTGGCAAATGTCCTAGTCTGTGTTATTCACATCTCTACAAGTCACTCCTTTTTATTAAAGACAACGTTGTCTGACCTGGGCTTTCTTCCACCCAGTCTTGGCCATTGGAGCAGAAGATGCCAATTCACAATGCATACAGTTCACAGCACACTTGCCACTCAGTTCCATCACCTCCTCTGCCTCAATGATATTGTCTCAGCCTCCTATGATCCAAATTCATGAATATACCATGAATTGCTGAAACCATTCCACACCCCAAATCATTAATTCTAACAGTCTAACATAAGTCTTTTTGGATTGGTTATTCCACTCCTGCTATTATAAGCAATTTTACTTTTCATCATGTCATTTCTGTTTTCACCCTCCTCACCTCCCCCCCTGTTTTTACTCCTCTCTGTTTCCTGTTTGTATTTTCAATGCGCTCTAACCAATAACATTAATTCAATTGCTCTTCTGTACATTCATCATCATCTGGCAAATCCCCTTTGAAAAACCAGCCAACCAACTGACCAAATAAACAGCAATGTGTCTTCTCTTTTCTGTACCGCGGTACTGTGGAAAGCATCATTACTCTCCAAGTTCATTTGTTGAAGCCCTAACCCCCAATATAATTATATTTGAAGCTAGAGGTTTTAGAAGGTAACTAATGTTAAATGGGGTCATAAGGGTGAGGACCTAATTCAACAGAGTTGGTAGTTTTATAAGAAGAGGGTGAGAAAGACATTTCTCTCTCTCTCTCCATGTACAAACACTAAGGAAAGGCCACGTGAACACACAGTGAAAAGTCAGGCAACTGCAAACTAGGAAGAGAGCTCTCACCAGAAGTTGATCATGCTGTCAATCTAACCTCAAACTTCCTGCCCCCAGGTCTGTGAGAAAGGAAATTTCTGTTGTTTAAGATACCCCGTCTACAGCATTTTGTTATGGAATCCCCTGGTATTTTAGCATTTCTGGGGAAAATATTCATATCAACAAGTTGTTTAGTATGATTCATCACATACTAAAACCACCTAATGCTTTGCTCTTGTTAATAAATTCTTCCATGATCCACTGTGAATGAATTAAACTCTGTCCATTCTACTCAGATATCCAAATCCACTTCCCCATCAGTGTTCTATTTTTCCATTTCAGTTCTCACAACTGAATGCAATGAATGACCTACCTATAATTTTGGAGAGCTTTTCCACTCAGAATTTGGAGGCAGACATATGACTCGTTTTGACCAATGGGGTAGTAGCATACTGGATGCAAACAAAGACTTGCACAAGAATATATGTGGAGTTATTACTTGCTTATTTTTCTATTAGTCAGCTTGGGCTCTCATAACAAAACACCATAGACTGGGTGTCTTAACAAAATATCAGTTTTAAAGAGTACTGGAGGCTGGAAGTCTGAGATCAGGGTGCCAGTATGATTAGGTAGGTTCTGGCAAAGGCTTTCTTCCTGGCTCATAGACAGCCTACTTCTTACTGTGCTCTCACATAGTAAGAAAGAAAGAGCAAGCTCTCTGGGATCTCTTGTTGTAAGGTCACTAATTCTATTCGACTGTGGCTTTGCCCATATGACCTCATTTTACCTTAGTCACTCTATAACCTGCAAATAGAGTTATGTATATGGGGGTTAGGGTTTTGATGTATGAACTCTTGGGGGGGGCACAAACATTTAATCCATAACAGTTTTTTCTCCTAGAATACTGCTACCACCATTGGAAAAGCCTGGACCGATCTGCTATAGAATGAGAAAGAACTTGGAAAGGAAATAAATTGTTTCAACTAAAGTCATCCAAGATCAACGAGCCTGCAGCCAACCCGGCAGCTGTCTGCAGACAATGGAACCAGCTGAAGAACAGGATAAAATATATAAGAAATAGCTGCCCTTTTAAGTCCTAAAGATTTAAGATTGTTTGATACTCAGTAATAGCTATCTGATAATGCACCATCACTCTCAGAAGATCATATATCTTTTTACACAGAAAATAGAAGCTATCAGGCAGGAACATCCATGTCTTTTTGCACCCATACTTAACAAATTACTGGAAATGAATCTAACACCTCTCATCAATTTCTCCTCCTACAAAAAATAGAAATGTCTCATCAAAAGTTGATCGCTCTAACTGCATTCTAGATTCTGGATCTTCATACTTTACTCACTGGCTACTCATTCATTGATGTCTTGTAACTTTTGGCTTTGTCTCTAGTCACTAAGCCACAATGGCCTTTCCAAAGATCACCGAGGAATCTTTACAACACTTTTCAGATCTCATTTTCTTTATCTCTTGTAAGTGTAACTTAGTGGAAAATCCCCGCCCTCTTCAAAGTCTCTTTCCTTGTATTTCACAATACCACCCCTTCATTTCATCTTCCCACCTCTGTCTATTTTTTCAATCTCTTTTCCTGGATCCTTCTCCTCCATCTGGCTTTTTAATACTGAACTTCCTGAAGGCTGACTCTTAAGACTTCTGCTTTAATTATTCAGTATCCTATCCTGAGGTGAGCTTTCTGTCTTCTGTTACTCCATGCCGAGGACCCCCACATTTATATCCCAGGCCTCTCCCGTAAGCTCATGGAACCACAGAAGTCTACTTACATGCTCACTTGAAATCTCCAAGACAACTCAAACTCAGTATGTGCATTTCTCCCCTTGACACTTCCTCCATCATATCATGCAAACATGGCACTTTCCATTGTAACACAGCTCAGTCAGTGACACTACCATACATATGACAACATGTAAGCCAGATCGTAGTGTTATTTTGATATTTTTTACTTCCCATTTCCTCCTCTTCTCCCAGCTATGTGCATTAAACAGCTCTCAGACTTTGTCCTGATTCGCAGAATCCCTTGCTCTGTAATTTTGGGCACTCCCTATCTCTTTGTAGTGCTGATACAATTTACCAAAACACCTACCTGTCTTTCTACTATAACACAACTGCATTTGAGGGGAGGTCAGTGTTAATCTTATTCATCATTTTATCTCCAGCAACTGTGCACTATCTTACAACTTATAAATATTCAATAAATAAATATAAATGATAAAATAATATGACTTTGAACATTTAAATATTCATTTGAACATTTTAATCAGCTAAAAATAGTTCTGTCCTCTCATGGAAGACTGAATTTAGGAGCATTTAAAGCAAAGGTTATTAACCAGGGTATATCTACATGTTCATGGATGAAATACAAAGATTATGTGCGGTTAAAGATCATTGCAAAAGATTGTTTGCCTGTATAAGATTCTACAAGAAGACAATAAGAGTTAGTTATAGGGTAAATTAATAAATGCTTTGAGATTAACTTTAATAGGAAAGAGAAAATATAGGCATAAAAAAGAGAAAAAAATAGATGGGCTTTGTAAACTGATGTTCCAGTACTGCATTTATCATTTATCTTTGTAAACTTGAGTAGTGTAACCTCTAGTAGCCTCTTTTGTTCACATATAAAGACACATATTTTAAGCTAACTATAGTAGAATCTTTCTCTTTTTTACATAGACAAAGAGAGAGAGAGTCAGAGAGAAGGACAGATAGGGACAGAAAGGAAGGGAGATGAGAAGCATCATTTCTTCATTGTGGCACCTTATTTATTTATTGACTGCTTTTCATATCTGCCTTGACCAGAGCAGGTAGGGGGGAAACAGCAGAGCTAATAATCCCTTTTCAAGTCAGTGACCTTGAGCTTCAAGCCAGTGACCTTTGGGCTTGAGCCAGAGACCATGGGGTCATGTCTATGATACAACGTTCAAGCCAGCGAACCCATGCGCAAGCTAGTAAACCCTTGATCAAGCCGGATGAGCCCATGCTCAAGCTGGTGAACTCAGGATTTCAAACCTCGTCTTTCGCATCCCAGTCCAATACTATATCCACTGCGCCACTGCCTGGTCAGGCTAGAGTCATTTTTTTTTTTTTTAACTTAAAGTGCTGGAGATGTTGAGTCTCAAACCTAGAGTCTATGAAATACAGGTTAGGATATACAGGGATAGGCAAGGTTTACAGTGATGAGTATGTGAATCACAGTTTATTTTTGTATTATTTATTGATTATTGTATTATTTTCCAAACAAACAACTGTAAGTCTACTTTTGCCAAGTACTGTACATGCATGTTTTAAAACCACACTGGCTAATGTGCTACTCAGCCCAAAATGAGAGACATGGATGCACAAAAGTGGAACAATCATGCCTCCCTCATAGGAGTGTTGGAAAGAAAAACAACCAAGATCATGTGGGTACCTACCAACAGAGGGTCAAGAAATGCTAAGCTTCTATTTTTTTGCTCTTTCCCAGAATACTGTGACCTGCAAATAATAAGCAAAATACTTTCACAATAGTGATATAAAATAAAAATCCTAGGTTCAAAGTCTCTTTGCCCCTTTCTAGATGAAAGGATACGGCCAAGTCCTGAATTTTATTTTTATTTTTTTGTATTTTTTCCGAAGTGAAAAACAGGGAGGCAGAGAGACAGATTTCTGCATGTGCCCGACCGGGATCCACATGTCATATCCACTCGGCCCATCTGTGGTGTTGCTCTGCTGCAACTGGAGTCATTCTAGCACCTGAGGTGAAGTCCATGGAGCCATCCTTAGTGCCTGGGCCAATTTTGCTCCAATGGAGCCTTGGCTGCAGGAGAGGAAGAGAGATATAGAAAGAAAGGAGAGGGGGAAAGGTGGAGAAGCAGATGGGCGCTTCTCCTGTGTGCCCTGGCTGGGAATTGAACCTGAGACTTCCACACACCGGGCTGACACTCTACTGCTGAGCCAACAGGCTAGGGCCCATGTAATTTTTTTAAGCTTCAATTTTCTACTGTTTAATAAGAACAATAATTAATATACATTCAATCAGATGATAGATAGTATTCTTGAAGAAATTAATAAATCATTCAATCAGATAATTAATTCATCTATTCTGTTTTTGAGCACTTACTCTTTGCTTGGTACTCTTTTAGGGATTGTAGAAAAAGAGGAAGAAAAAGGTGAACAGGCTCTCTACCTTTCCAATACATAAGATATAAAAAAAATTGTAAACAAATTGCAATATATAGCATAAAATAAATACAAGTGGTTGGAATAGAAAGTAAGGCTGAAGGAGATACTTGGTTGAAAAAAAATGAGTCATTAAGAATGGGTTCTTTGGGTGTTAGTTTTGCTATGAAATCAAGATAAATGGGCTAGAAGAAAGTATAGTGTGTAAGGTGGAAAACAAAGCGTTGGACTCAAATTATTTTTTAAATTGAAACCTAGAAGATGAGAAAGATTCCAAGAAAAGACAGATTCAAATGTTTGGCCTGTTGTTAACGCTGAAGCTATCAAGGTAACTGTCTCAGCCAAGTTTGAGAAAAGAAACAGATTTTGCCCTTTCAAGCAATGAGATATGCCAATACCCCCCACCGGAATTTGATTTGCACCTTTTAAGAAGATGGTCTTGGACTCTTTTATCATCAGTGGTATCCAGAGACTTCTCACATAGTGTTCATTTATGTACCAAATGGAAATCCACAATGTTTAGTGGCATCCAACTAATCTCTGGGAAGAATAATATTGTGGGTTCTGTCAGAAAGGTTACAGATGCCAAGGTTTACTAGAAAATAGGTTAGTTGTGTCCAGGCAACATGTCCAAGCCACTCCCATCCATGAACTCTAAAATTTTTGCATTTCTAATAACAAGGATCACATTA
This sequence comes from Saccopteryx leptura, assembly GCF_036850995.1. Taxonomy (NCBI): domain Eukaryota; kingdom Metazoa; phylum Chordata; class Mammalia; order Chiroptera; family Emballonuridae; genus Saccopteryx; species Saccopteryx leptura. Next base: position 181,262,733 of record NC_089508.1, read on the forward strand.
TGGACATATTTATGCAAGTAAACATTTTCATTGATCCTTGTCCCTATTGGTTGGTTCAAAAAAAGGCTATAAAGGACGTCCTTAGAGGAAGGGACCGTTCTGTAATCTCCCCAGCTCTGCTGCATGCTAACAGAAAAAGAAGGAATTTGGAATTCATTTGGAAGCTTTTAGGTCCCCAACTGTTCTGAGTCATCCTTTTCCGATTAGCGGAGAGACAGCATTTTAATAAGGGAGTCTCTGTAGATGTAACATCCTCGCCACTGCCAGAGAGCATGCCTTTGTTACGTCCTGCTCAGGGGAGAAGACTGAAGAGCAGTCTCATTTAGAGGACAAGTGTGTACAGACACAGCTCTGATCTCAAGAGTGTCAAAAGCTCCTGCTGGTATTTCAATATTCAAACAAACTTAAAGCATTATAATATAAATCCATATTTATATTATCATAACAAAATTATTTACAACGTTGGGTCTGTAGCTTCTATTAAGCCTAAAAAGAATGTTTCCAGGATGTTTATATGTCCATAAAGTATGCACTGTTCCTTAGTTCATTCGCTCATTTATTTAGTCCTTCACGAATATATACATACTTCTGTGCCTACAGGGTGCCAGGCACTGTGCTAGGAACCGGGCATTCACCACTGAGTGATACAGACATGGTGAATGTACTGGGGACTTAAGGTGCTATCTGGAGAAGGAGGCAATTATGAAACAAATAATCCATGAAATATTTAATTATAGATTCTTTAAGTGATTTGAAGAAGCACAGGATTTTTTGAAGAGATTCATTTACTAAGGACAAGGAGTTGCTATCAAGAAAACCATTCTCAGACTGACCAGGTGGTGGCACAGTGGATAGAGCATTGGACTGGGATGTAGAGGACCCAGGTTCGAAACCCCAACGTCGCCGGCTTGAGCACAGGCTCATCTGGCTGAGTGTGGGCTCAACAGCTTGAGTACGGGGTCACTGGCTTGAGTGGGGGATCATAGACATTAACCCCATGGTCACTGGCTTGAAGCCCAAGGTCGCTGATTTGAGCCCAAGTTTGCTGGCTTGAGCAAGGGATCACTCGCTCTGCTGTAGTCCCCCCCCCCCCATCAAGGCACATATGAGAAAGCAATCAACTAAGGTGCCCCAACAAAGAACTGATACTTCTCATCTCTCTCCTTTCCTCTCTGTCCCTCTGACTCAACTCTCTGTCTCTATCAAAAAAAAAAAGAAAAGAAAAGAAAAATAAAGAAAGAAAAGCATTCTCTAAGGGAAGAACATTTCAACACTTATCTGGGGCAGGGGTCAACAGGAAATGGCTAGACAAAACTGAGTTGAGGCAGGGAAAAGGCAGGGGGGCTTACAGGCCGGCTGAACTACCAACTTCGCGTAGATGTCCCCGTGAGAAGAAAAAGCACCTTGTCGATTCTAAGGATTTGAAAGAAGTCCTGTGTAGCTGGCGTGTGGCGAACAAACAATTGATCATCTGGGAACAGGCTTCACTAGACCAGCGTGTGAAAAAATGCCTATCCTCTCCTAAGGGCAGCCGGAAGCCACTGAACATTGTGAAGTAGAGGAGCTACACATTTTGGAAAAAAGCGATGTATTTTAAAGAAAGATCATTGCGAGTGCTGGCTAGAGAGGAAATGTAGGTATGGGATGTATGCTGGAGGTAATAATAATAAAAACAAGGTTGTTCCTGAAGAATAGATACTTAACCACATGGTAAAAAGCTTCCAGCTAGAAATCAGATAATACTTTAGCTTAGCTTAGAGTTCAACTTCTCCAGTCACATAAAATGTAAAAAATAAAATAAAAGTAAAATTTTCACAGCAAGAAGAGGAACATTCATTCTAGGAATTTTTGATTAAAATAAATTTCCAATTTTAATCCCAAACCGGTCATTCACATAACAAATATGTATATGATTTATCAGCATTAATATCACAAACACATTTCGCCTGGTTTGCTGGCCCTATCGTTTTTGACACTGGTGCTTCTCAAAGTGGGTCCAACTGACACTAACAGAATCAAGTATAAACTTCTTAGAAATAGAAATTCTCAAGCAGGCCCTGTTCCAGCCCCCCTAAGTGAAATTCTCCAAGTGACTCTGATGCAGCCTTCAGTCTGAGAACTGCTAAGGTTTGAGGCTAATCAATTTGCACTAATGATGTTCACAGGCAAACACTGTTGAGCTCTCCACGGCAGGGATGCTTGGTTCCAGTCTATAAATTAGCTCATATACTTTAAACATTCATACACATTAATGCTGGAGGGAGTTCATGTCTCTATGAAATTATTTATTCTACAGACAGCAAGCTGAAGTCCAGAGAGGGTTAAAGTCTTGTTTTGGTCACATGGTGTTTGAGGGAAAAGACTCTGAGATCAGACAACCCTGGGTTGTCTTCTTGATCAATAGTTTCCTTCTTGATCAATAGTTTGTCACTTACTAAGTATTTTTTTCCATCTTTTCTCACTAAAAAATAAGGATAATTAGAGCATTTATTTCATAGCGGTGCTGTGAGGACGACATGATATAATATTGGCGAAGTACTTTACCCAGTCACTTGACATGGTAAGTACTCAATAAATGGTAGCAAATCATTGTCTCAAAGAAATACCCCCTCCCTCTTTTGCTGTTGCTCCAAGAGGAATAAATAATAAATAAATGTGTATATTTGTTATAGCCATGCTTCTACTCTATCTTAGAAAAGTTCTTACTGTATCAATGGTGTTTGTATAACTGATAAAATCTTGGAATTGAGTAGATATTTCAATACCATTGTTGCTTTTGTTATATTGATTTCAATGCGCATGACTCTTGACAATTAGTGCAAATTGCACTTTTATGCAAGAGAAGATCAAATGGCCGCATTTGGGGGGATTTTTGGCCAGATCTATCTGTTTGTTACCTTAAGTCCATTTTAACAGCTGTTTTCTTGGTCTGGTAAGATCTTTCCCTCATTGTTTATATACTTGATTTCTTCTGCTGTCCCTACTTCTGCCTAAATGTTCACCTCCCTGTATAGGACTTTCCTGACCAACCATTCTTCAATAGTCACTATAGACATCTCTTCTAGTTATTGCCCTAACATCTTTTTAATTTGTTTTTGGCTTTTTTTGTTTGTTTGCTTATTTTACTGGTCTTCTTATTATAAAGTAAGATCCCTGAGAGTTCAAGGATATAATTCCAGCCTAACATGATGGGAGCTTAATAAATATTTGTTTAATGACTGAGTGGAGGTTAGATCAGGCAATTGGCAGGACATTGATAATAAACTCACTACATAGAAAAGGAGTTGCTTTGGGTCATGATTACCAATCAGTCTCTAGGAACAGTATTACAAGAACTTGTATTGAATGTTCACTCTGTTGGGTGCTATAGTAAGCACTTCACATACCTAATACCACTTAAGCAATCTTATAAGGTTATTAACCCCACTTTACAGATGAAAGACCAGAGGCTTAGAAATGTGAATTTGTACAAATGTACAGAACAAAGAGGAGGCAGATCCCCATCTTCAACCAAGACAGTCAAACTGAGCCTAGGCTTCTGCTCACTGCATCCTGGTTCTTTCAAAATGCCGCCAAAAGCAGAAATAATGATTAGGATGAATAATGAAAAGGGAAGGAGCTGGAAGGTTGTGCCTGAAGTCTTTACTGTTGAAAAGAACAGGTCCTGTCTGGAATTGGAAAAAGAAAACTGACATCTGAGAGCTTGTCTGATGCTTACAGCTAGACCATGTTTCTCTCCTACTGACCATAAAAAAAAAATATCTCGTAGAATATCAGCATCTGACGAGGTTATTCTCAGGCCATGATAAAGTGATAGGACAACATAGTAATTGTACCCTCACCAAAGTGAGGAATTCCAAGCATCCCTCACTTTTGACCAAAATGAGGTATTGTGACTTCTTTATATTTAGAGTTTTGTCCTGATGCTAGTCTTCCTTATATGTAAATAGAACTTATTGAAATGATAGAATTTCGCCCACATTCTGACAGACCAAATTTAGAGCAAACCTCTGCTTCCTTAGACCTTCCCTAAAATTACCCAATCAATGCCCAAATCCTTTAAAAGATTATTTCTCACATCATCTTTCTTAGGAACCTTATGGTTCCCCATACTGTACATTCCCCCTGGTTGCAATGAGTGATCAACCCACTTGTTCAACTACAGGCATGATCCTAGTGGCCCAAAGGGCATTGTCAAATTGTGATGGCTGATAGAGAAGTCGAAGGCAAAGGAAGAGAGTTATTTTTATGTGACAGTCATCTGATGAGCTTTGGAATATCTCTTTTAAAGATACTGTCCATTCTAAAAATCCCACATTTCATATTTTTGTCAGTCTCTTCAAATAGAGATGTTAGAATTTCCCTTCTTGATCAATAGTAACATTGCCTGATTAATAGTTATCAAACTACCTTCCAGTTGAGTTTGAGAAAAACATTTTTAAGCTGTTTGGGGACCCTACTGAATACCATATAAAAGCTATTAAAATATACCTCCATCCCATATTAACTATATATTTTGCTCTGAACACTTGCAGAATAATTGTTATTTTAATTTTGAAATTATTTATCACTGAGACACTCATTTCATTTATGGTTGACTGATAGTTTTTTATTTTAGCAATTATTGCACAGGCCTGGGAGATCATTCACTGTGAGAAATTAAATATGAAAGTTGCTTTTAAATGCAGTGAACATTTTATAAATACTAAATTTGGCAGTTAATGAGGTTGACATAATATGTTTACTTAAGCATTTATTAAATTTATTTGTGGCTTAAGTTTCAAGTTGGTAAAGTTATATGTCTGTCTTTCATATTTTACTAGACCCTAGACATCCTCTTTCCTTGCCAATGATTTAAATGACCTTGTGTCTGGGCCTCCTTTACATAGTTCTGGCTGTTTGTCTTTAATTGGTGGTAGAAACAATATCCTTGATATACATTTCTTTCTTTCTTTCCTCCTCTCTCCTTCCTCTTCTTTCCTTCTCCCCTCCCTCCCTCCCTCCCTCCCTCCCTCCCTCCCTCCCTCCCTCCCTCCTTTCTTTCTTTCTTTCTTTCTTTCTTTCTTTCTTTCTTTCTTTCTTTCTTTCTTTCTTTCTTTCTCTCTCTCTCTCTCTCTCTCTCTCTCTCTTTCTTTCTTTCTTTCTTTCTTTCTTTCTTTCTTTCTTTCTTTCTTTCTTTCTTTCTTTCTTTCTTTCTTTCTTTCTTTCTTTCTTTCTTTCTTTCTTTCTATTTGGAAACCACAAATGTACCGAAAATTTGCAAGTAAAATATATGTACATTGGCCTCCCCTGAACAATTTAAAATCAAGTTGTCAAACTGATGTCTACCACTCCTTCATTCTTGTAGTGCGTATTAATAGTAAACAAGGACATTCTCCTGCATAACCCTAACACAACCATCAACCTCAGGAAATTAACACTGACCCATTGCAATCATCGAATCTTTAGATCCTATTCAAGTTTTGTCAGTGACTTCAGCTCAGAAGCATGCATTGCCTTTTGTTAGGTCTCTTTAGTTTCCTTTAGTTTGGAATAATTCCCCAGCCTTTCATTAACTTTTATGAATGCATCATTTTGGGGGGAGACACCAGTTGTTTTATATAAAATTTGTCTTGATTTGAGGTTGTGTGATATTTCTTCTTCATCAGTATTGAGTCTACCCTTTTGTGAAGAGTAGCACAGAAATGATGTTGTGTTCTTCTTGATGTAATGTACCAGGTAACACACAAATTCAATTTGCCCTATCACTAATGACGTACAAATTGATTCTATGACTAAGGTGGTGTATGTCAAACTTTTCTCCTATACAAGCTATAAGTTTTCTGCTATAAAAGCATTATAATTTTATATTTATTATTTTTATTTATTCTATGGGAAGGTACTTTCAAATTATGTAGATATCCTTCCTATTCCTTATTAAACTTTCTATCCATCAGTCTGTCTACCTATTAAAACTATGAATTCACACTGATACCTCCAATTCCAATTCAACACCATAGAGTTTGTTCCACTTTTCCCCTTTTTATATTTGCCATTTCATTCTTACAGTGAGACACCCCATTATCCTTAATACAATGTTGTGGGTAGATTCCGTGACTGTAAGTGAGACAATGGTTAATGAAACCAATGTTACTGTAGGCTAATTGAGATAAACAATAGTTCTGTTCCTACAGTATCTCATCAATGTTATTATGGGACAATGTTGGAATAAACAACATTATTCAAGGACCTGCTGTATATTTATTGAATCAATCATCCCCAGTTATTGTCACTGCCTTCAACTGGATTAGATGGCTTCCTGATCCTACATGGACTTGACAACTTCATGCTGCACAGGCCTTCTAGGTGGAAAGCGTCCTCCCCCTGCTCAGTCTCCACTACCTCACACTGCCTCAACTAATGGCTTTAAGATAATCGGTCCAGGAATGGAAGGGGAAGAAAAATACTAAAAAGAAGAAAGTAAGAGAAAATGCATGATGAAGGACAATTGGGCGTATTTACATTTTCTTCCTCCTTTTCTAAGTGAGATGAGGGTAGATAGAGAGAGAGACACTCCCACATGTGCTCCAACCAGGATCCACTTGGCAACCCCCATCTGGGGCCAATGCTCTGCCCATCTGGGGCCATGCTCGCAACTGAGCTATTTTTAACACCTGAGGTGCCATCCTCAGTGCCCAGGGCAGATGCACTCAAACCAATTGAGCCATGACTGCAGGAGGGGAAGAGGGAGACATAGAAAAGGGAGAAGCAGATGGGTGCTTCTCCTGTGTGCCCTGACTTGGAATTAAACCTGGGACATCCACACACCAGGCTGATGCTCTACCACTGAGTCAACTGGCCAGGGACCATGTTTACATTTATAATAAGAAGCTTTCTCTTCTAGACTTATGTTACCTCCTCTTTTGCTCCCCTGCCCCATAATTACATCATAGGTGAGCCATATATACTACTTCATTGGAGGGCAGTTAGCTCACCAGAGGCCTGTGATATTTCATGTGTATATCAAACAATTACAGCCACAATGCACCTACCTTATAATGATTATTTATTTTACATCTCTTTATTTTCTGGGGGAGGATCTTAATTAAAGAGTTATAACTCACTGATACACCTTACTCAGTTTTAATGAGTTCCAGAGATAATCTGCTACTTCTTATAAAGTCAAATATTTTGTGAACGACTTAGAGTGCATTCAAAACTATCTTCATAATAGAGTCACTTTCAATGATTTACGATATCCTTTCCTGAGTAGGAGAGTATAGGAGGTTTTAAAGCTTGGACTGTGCCAATCATCATTGAGCTTTTATTATCTTTACAGCAACTAGTTATCTCTCTGTTCTGACAGGAGTATGTCATCTGCCCTGTCTCTTGCAGTGAGTTCAAGAAATAGAGACCTTGACAAACTCATAAACTAACAATGGTGCATTTAGTATCTGAGCTTAATTAATCTGTTTATTTTAAAGACATAAAATATTGTACAGTATTGCATTTCTTATGATTATTTCACTGAATTACATAGTGTCTATAAAAGCTTAGTTATTACATAGTAAGTGTTCATCCAATTGGAGTTATTTTCCTTACTAAGCATAGTCATTTCACTACTGAAAGTAGACGTGAGGATAATAGAATTTAGATTTCTTGAATTCTAGTTGTATTTTCCTCTTCAGCTCATTCTTTCCCATTTTTCTATTTATCTGAGTTTACAGTGTCCATGTCTTTCTTATAATACAATAGCAATATATTAAAGTAGAAACTCATATAAATGAGCTATAGAAAAAAAAAAGCTCATCTTTAAAAGACACTTAAGTTATAGTCCTTTTGTTGGGAGAAACTTTTCCTTGTGTCTTTTTGGATTTGTGCACATTTTAGGAAGAGGCATGACAGCTTCTGTATCAGACTATCTCTTTAAGAATATTTTTATTGCAAACAATTGTTGAATGATGGAGAGAAAATATCCCCTTGTAAAATAGAGCACAGATTTCTTTCCAAATCAGGATAATAAAAATAATGTCTCCCTTTAGGGCAAAAGTTGGGAATCTTTGCCAGCAGCCTTCATCTGTAATAGAGTTTCATAAACTCAGCTTCTCAGCAGTGACACAAATGTACTATAGGTACTACACCCATCTGGGTCCTTCTCCGCATCACAGTCATGAAACTCGGTAGATAGGAAAGGGAACGGATGGCGATGTTGAAGCTTACAATGCCTGCTGTGCCATGAGTAATACTCTTTTGTCTCTGCCCCAGGAATCTCGGGTTCTCTGCCATTATCTATAAAAATGTGATAGACTTACTTGTTAGATTGCAAGGAGGGTAAGATCTCTTATATTTCCCAGTTATTGACACTTCTTTATACCATTTTCTGTCTCTGGTTCTGGTCTCAATTCTCACACTGTGAATTCATAAACTTTCTTATATAAAATTGTAGGAAAATATTAAAGCCACTCTTCAAAGTTCCATTTAATGAATCCACCATCCAGGTGATACATAGGCTATGTGAGGCAATTTTTATGAAACTGCTATGATCCAAGGAGGAAGAACACATACACACTGTCAGAGAAAAAACACCCTTTAAGACAGGATTCTTTTGTCCTTTCTGCATTTTTGGCAGCTTTGCTCTTTCTAATCAACTCATAATATTGAGATAATCACCTGCCCAGTCCATATGTCCCAAATGCTTGCTCTGCAGAAATTCTTGTAGCTAAGCAGTTACATTTCTAGAAGATTTTCTTTCTTTCTTTTCTTTCTTTCTCTCTTTCTTTCTTTTTTCTTTTTTTTTTTCTTCTTCTTTTCCAAGTTGAGAGGAGGGGGGAGACAGACTCCCACATGTGCCCCAACCAGGATCCACCCAACAACCCTCAGCTGGAGCCAATGCTCTGCCCATCTGGGGCCATGTTCGCAACTGAGCTACTTTTAGCACCTGAGATGAAGGCTCCACAGAGCCATCCTCAGTGGTCGGGACCAATACACTTGAACCAATCAAGCCATGAATATGGGAGGGGAAGAGAAAGAGAGGAGAGGGAAGGGTAGAGAGCAGATGGGCACTTCTCCTGTGTGCCCTGACTGGGAATCAAACCCAGGACTTCCACATGCTGGGCCAATGCTCTACCACTGAGCCAATCAGCCAGGGCCAAAGACTTACATTTTTAATGATAGGTTCTACAGAGTCTAAGACCAAACATTCTTCAGAAATTTCAGGTTCCTCTTATCTACAATTAAAAACTGTAGGGTCATGGAACTGTCTTATGAGCCAACAATTCCACTTCTTGGCATGTATCCAAAGAAACTCAAAACACTATTTGAAAGAATACATGCACCCCTGTGTTCACTGCCGCATTATTTACAATAGCCAAGATGTGGAAGCAACCCAAGTGCCCATCAAGAGATGAGTGGATAAAATAGCAGTAGGTCACATACACAAGGAATATTAATCAGTCATAAAAAAAGCAAAATCTTACCATTTGCGACAGTATGGATCAGGGTAGTCAACCTTTTTATACCTACCGCCCACCTTTGTATCTCTGTCAGTAGTAAAATTTTCTAACCACCCACCAGTTCCACAGTAATGGTGATTTATAAAGTAGGGAAGTAACTTTACTTTATAAAATTTATAAAGCAGAGTTACAGTAAGTTAAAGCATACAATAATTACTTACCAAGAACTTTATGTTGGATTTTTGCTAAGTTTGGCAGAATAAATCTTTATACAGCAACTTACTATAGTTAAATCTATCTTTTTATTTATACTTTGGTTGCTCTGCTACTGCCCACCATGAAAGCTGGAATGCACACTAGTGGGCGGTAGAGACCAGGCTGACTACCACTGGTACGGATGAACCTAATGGGTATCATGCTTAAGTGAAATAAGACAGAGAAAGGCAACTAGCATATGATTTTACTTAAACATGGAATCCAAAGAATAAACAGAAACAGACTTTTAGATGCAGAGAACAGGCTGATGGTCGCCAGAGGGGAGTTGGAAGAGGATTTAGGGGCTATGTAAAAATGGTGAAGGTATTGAGAAGTACAGACTATTTGGTGACTATTTGGCAGTCACCAAATAGTCATGGGGATGTAAAGTACAGCATAGGGAATATAGTCAATAATATTGTAATAACTATGTATGGTGCCAGGTGGGTACTAGAAATACTGGGGGGGGGGGAGTGATGCGTACTTTGTAAAGTATATTATTGTCTAACCACTATGCTGTACACCTGACACTATTGTAAAATACTACTGAATGTAAACAGTAATTGAGAAAAAAAAAAAGAAATGTAGTGTCACCTTCAGAAAAAGGTTTCCACCTTCTAACAAAAACAGAGAATTTATAACTCAGAATTGCTATTGGAAACTTCATGCTTTCTATTGAGTGCAAGGCCCAGTCACTGTGGATTCCAGGCTGTTTAAATTAAGTATTGCAGCCAGATATGGACTTTTAAAACATAGACTCACTTCATCAACCCAAGGCCTTAAACGGACTAATTTCCAGCTTTTATAAATTCCTCATAATGTAATTATTCAGTGTGTTTCAGGATATAAGTGAACAATACAGCTACACAATGATTTTTTATAAGGGCATGCTCACTGACAAAATGAAATTTGATTACTTTAACACAGAAACAAGATAGCATTTGTTTTCAATGATCTTGATAGGTTATATGTTTTAAATCTCCATGTATAGACTCCTATCCTGTTGGCATGAGGGACTGACAAATCAAAGCCTTTAAAACCTGGCTTTAATTTACTCTTAAAATTCTGTCTGCAATATCAAACCCACTCAGTTCACTGCAAGGTGACCCTTTCTTCCTCACTCTGCCTCCACACTTTGTACATCTCTCTTATCCCCTGAGCATCTATTTTTAAAACAGCATCCAAGTGATTTTTAAAAAATTATGAGCCATATTATGCCACTTCTCTTCACAAAACCCTCTAGTAGCTTCCTTTGTCACTCAGCGAAAAATAACCCCCCAAAAAACATTACCTTTATCATAGCGAATGAGGCCCTTCATGATCAACCATGACCCCCATTCATATTCCTCCATGACTTCACTTTCCACCCTCCTTTACTCTGCTCCAAACAGACTGGTCTTTTTGTAATTTTTCAATATGCCAAAAAGTATATATATACTTTAACCTCAAGATCTCTCTCTCTCTCTCTCTCTCTCTCTCTCTCTTTATTTTCATGGGCTGCTCTTCTCTTGAGTATCTAATTCTGCCCCCCCCCTTTTTTTTACAGGGACAGAGAGAGAGTCAGAGAGAGGGATAGATAGGGACAGAGAGACAGGAATGGAGAGATGAGAAGCATCAATCATCAGTTTTTCGTTGCGACATCTTAGTTGTTCATTGATTGCTCTCTCATATGTGCCTTGACCGTGGGGCTGCAGCAGACTGAGTAACCCCTTGCTCAAGCCAGCGACCTTGGGTCCAAGCTGGTGAGCTTTTTGCTCAAGCCAGATGAGCCCATGCTCAACACGGCGACCTCGGGGTCTCGAACCTGGGTCCTCCGCATCCCAGTCCGACGCTCTATCCACTGCGCCACCACCTGGTCAGGCTATTTCAGTCTTGACTCACTTCCTCAATTTCTTCTGGTCTCCACTCTAACGTTGCCATGAAAGTCATCAGTAACCACCCATTGAAACTACTGTGCTCCACTCTGCCTCCCACCGCTTGTAATCTTGTCTTTTGTCCTCTTTTATCTCTCCACCTAGTTACTTGTCCCTTCTGTGCCTCTGTTTTGTTTTTCTTTTTTCTGTGGAATGTACATAAAATAGTGGTTACCTCTTAGAGCAGGAAACAGTGTTTGGAGAATTAAATTAACATTTTTAAAGTATTTAGGAAATGCCTGGCATATAAAAAGAACAATATAAATGTGGCAGATTAAGCACTATTGATCTAAACAAAATGATGGTGCGACTATACAATTAGAATAGAGAAATAGAAGTGTATGTGTGTACGGCAGAGATGGAAATGACAGGACACAAACATATTCATGCTCTACAGTGGGTAGAAACATCCCTAAATTGGAAAAATCAATAAGAAGCAACATATATATTTATGTTATTTGGAAAGATAGCAATCTCTTTAACACACACACACACACACACACAAAAGTTTAAGAGTAATTTCTTTTTCTAGGGATCAAAAATCAGATAGAGTGGCTGGGAGAATACTAATTCTGCAATGAACATTTAGAACTATATGACTTTAAACCTAGGCATACATGGGGGTTTGGGGGTGGAGAAAGGTATAGGGGGACGAATGGTGATGGACAGAGGTTTGACTTGGGGTGGTGAGCACACAGTGTAGTGTACAGGTGATGCGTTGTAGACTCGTACACCTGAGACCTGTGTAATTTTGTTAACCAGTGTCAACCCAATAAATAAATAAAAATGAACATAGGCATACATAACTTTGATAAATTTACTTAGACATGATAAACGTTATATGTACAATATGAAAATAAGAAAGCAGCCCCCCAAAAATGTTTAACCACACGGTCTGATATGGTTGTTTGTCATTTTAGTCATTTGCCTAAAACGTTTGAATCACTTGAATTTTCCTTTGGGCATGGAGTCCTCTTGCTACTTCCTGACCCTGTTTTGATTGTGGGGCTCTTAGCAACGGGATCCATCGGTGCCAGAAATAGAGACCCTATGGCATAGATTTTCTAATTTACAATGTGAATAGCACACTCTCTTGCTGAACTTTCAGGAATTTGAAATGTCATTGTAGGACAAGTTTAACTACTTTCCTGGCATAGCATTAAAATAAATGTTTCTTTCTGTTGAACAGTAATACATTTTCCAGTTACTCTTATTCTGCTAAAGTCTCCAGCCCAGGAGAGGATGGGTGAAATTATGATAACCTGCATTTAAAGGCAGGAGAAGAAAAAAGAACAGGCATTAAGAAAGAATTATGAGCCTGACCAGGCGGGTGGCGCAGTGGATAGAGCGTTGATCTGGGATGTGGAGGGCCCAGGTTCAAGACCCCAAGGTCGCCAGCTTGACTGTGGGCTCATCTGGTTTGAGCAAGGCTCATCAACTTGAGCCCAAGGTCGCTGGCTTGAGCAAGGGGTTACTGAGTCTGCTGCAGCCCCACAGTCAAGGCACATATGAGAGAGCAATCAATGAACAACTACGGAGCCGCAACGAAGAATTGATGTTTCTCATCTCTCTCTGTTCCTGTCTGTCTGTCCCTATCTGTCCCTCTCTCTGACTCTCTCTGTCTCTGCCACAAAAGAAAGAAAGAAAGAAAGAAAGAAAGAAAGAAAGAAAGAAAGAAAGAAAGAAAGAAAGAAAGAAAGAAAGAAAGAAAGAGTTATGTGACCAGTTATCTGTCTTTAGCCCGGGAAGGATACTGTGACTCCAGTGATATTATGCATAGTCATGTAAATTATACTCATAGAAAATATACACAAATTATCAAAAGACAGATTTATTTTATATGGAATATAAAACTTAAAGACCCTGAATAAATGAAGACTAGTAGGGAATATAAAGAAACCATGTCTCTCTCTTGAATTATTTAATTCTTGGAGTGCGGTATTAGATGGAACCAGACATCACAAAGCAAAGTCCAGAGAAGCCAGCCAGAAACAGAAATGAGTAAAAATGTCCCGAGTGGAAAGAGCAGCTGTCACTCAGCCGTGGTTGACAGTGCTCGTGCAGAAACACAGACCTGGAGAGGGAAACATTTTAATTTGACAAGAGAAACCAAAAATCAAGGGTTGTATGTCTAAAAGGCAAGTGGAAAATATTGAGCATTATTTGAAGGAAGGACGTTAAAGGCATGTGTGGGCCAAACACAGGGGTCTAGTCCACAGGCTCTTCTTTTGATCTCTAGACAAAATAAGTCCTTAATGAAGCATTGTGTTTTAGCATACATGTTCCTGGACTTGGAACATAGCAGGGAGATATCTTTCTCCAAGCCTGTTCCTAAAACCTAGTAATATCATCGACATCAGAGTCAACCTGATGAGTAGAGAATGCATAAACATCAACTCTCCATTTTCTGAAGACATACAGACATTTTTCAAAAACAAATAATTCTTCATTCAAAATCTGAGTCCTAATTATTATTCCTGGGATAGCCCATCATAATAAGACTTTGACTTACTGTGCAGAAAAAAATACGAGTTAGACATGTATATTGCCTTTCTGTAGAGGGGAGGGCATTATATTTAAATTTATTCTTTCTTGGACAAATCGGAATAGTAAAGTTGATGGTTTTTACTAGAATACATCTGAAGCTACTTGCATTAGCTACCCAAGACCGCCTTTACCCAAAACTTTATTTTCTTGTTATTATAAACCACTGAAGAAGTCCTGGCTTTTATTAGTCTTGTTATAAATAATTAAAATTGGGACAGGATAAAAATTTAAATGATAAATTTTGCATAAGAATACTTATAAATGTTTGACAGACTACTGTAACCTCTAAATTTATAAGCATTAAAGGAAACAAAGGAAGTCTTATTGAATGATCTTACAAGTACTCTTCCTCCCTCAGAAATAGTCATATATTAATTAGCAAGCACATTAATAAATTAGAGCATGTAGTTTACAGGCTTGACTCTAATCATTCAGTTTAACTTAGAAATCAATTTTTTTGGGGGGGGAGGGGAGCTACTGACTGCTGTCACATTGGAAAACGGATGAATTTTTACATTTATTTGTTTGGCTAATTTTTAGTTTACATTGTTGAGGAGGGTGATCTATAATCTGATGCTCTATTAATAATATGAATTTTAAAATGATTTTTCTTTAGCATGCTGTTTGTAAATTGATTCACTATGAAACAACAGTGATTTCTGCTCCAAAGTTATAGGAGAATAAACCACTTATTTTATCATGTACAGCCTCTGAACACCGTAAGAAAAGGGGCCTTATTTTACTCACTGAACACTCAATACCAGGAATATAGTAAATCACATCTTGATTTTTTTTTAAATTTCTTTTCTGCACTTCATTTTTTTTGTGTTGTTTTTTTTTTTGTATTTTTCTGAAGCTGGAAATGGGGAGAGACAGTCAGACAGACTCCTGCATGCGCCCGACCGGGATCCACCCGGCACGCCCACCAGGGGCAACGTTCTGCCCACCAGGGGGCGATGCTCTGCCCATCCGGGGCGTTGCTCTGCCGCGACCAGAGCCACTCTAGCGCCTGGGGCAGAGGCCAAGGAGCCATCCCCAGCGCCCGGGCCATCTTTGCTCCAATGGAGCCTTGGCTGCGGGAGGGGAAGAGAGAGACAGAAAGGAAGGAGGGGGGTGGTGGAGAAGCAAATGGGCTTTCTCCTATGTGCCCTGGCCGGGAATTGAACTCGGGTCCCCCGCACGCCAGGCCGACGCTCTACCGCTGAGCCAACCGGCCAGGGCTGCACTTCATTTTTCATTGAACTTATTGAAGTGATGTTGGTTAATAAAATTATTGAGGTTTCTGGTGCACTCTATAATACATCATCTGTATATTGTATTGTGTGTCTACCACCCCAGTAATAATGAGAGTTTACAGAACACACAAGGAAGTGTGATTTTTGTGGTAGCTAATCTCTTTCTTTGATACATAAATATTTCAGAAAACTATAAAACTGATCGTCACCTTTAGTTTGTGTGCGTATATGTCTGTAGCTGCTAGATCCCATTGTATTAATCATAGTATTAGTAGACAACTGACACTGTTTTGAGCAGTTCATTAAAAACTTTCCTATGTGATTAGTGTCAGAATACTGGGGCTACCTTGGTAATGATAAAGATGAGAGAAGGAGGGAAAAGCATCTTCTGACATTCAAAAGTTGGCCTAACACAGCTAGGTCATATTACTTATAAGACATAAACAATATCACAAAATACCAACTTCTGACAAAGCTATTCTGTGACCATAATAAAATGAGACAAAATAAGGCCACCTAATAATTTTGTCTAAGCATAAACAAAACAATATCATTATGCTACCTATCAATAAATGAGTGACAGCTACTTCTTTACTACTTACAACTGACAACTTCTTTTTTCTCATGTTTATCTTCCTGCCCTATGGAAAACAATTATTGAGCTATCCAATCATAAAGCTGCCTGCCCTTTCTGGCAGCATTCATTCTAGAGAAAAACACCAGTTCTTTAAATTTTTCATCAATTATGCTACGAAAGCCTAAATCCAATATAGTCTCTTTTTAACACCCCCTTACTGAGATACTCCACAGTTTTCCATGATGTGTGTTCTCCCTTGGTGCAATGGATAATAAACCCAACCTTTTCAACCACAGGTGTGTTCCCAGTGGTCTTTGGCTAAAGGGCAGCAGCAATGATAATCACAGCAGCAACCACAATATAATTCATTACTCATTTTACTAGAGCCATAATCTTCTTTGAGTCAAAAGAATTTTGTATGGGTTGTTCACAACTCTGTCCCCAATACTTAAAATACATCTGGTACTAATTAGGCACTACATTAATACTGAGGACCCTTGATACTAAAGCCAAGGGAAGGTGCTATAAAAACAGAAATATGTATAGACTCTGACTCATCAGTATTTAGACAATACTATTCCTTTGTTGGCCAAAGATGGATATCATTGGGATTCTATAAAAGCAGTATTTATCAAGCTATGTGTAAAATGAAAATATTGCTGTAGGATTGTATCCTGATGTATTATCATTTGTTTGAAATGTATATTTTAAGATGGTAGGGAGAGGAATATTTAGTGATATTTATTAATTTAAAAATAACTTATATTTTATTTATAATTTAGACATTTTAATACAGGAGCAAAAGGGAATTGATCTAAACTAATAGGAGACTAGAATAGAAAAATAAACCCAAATTTTCTTTTCTTTTTTTTATTAAGTGAGAGGCAGGGAGACAGAGACAGACTCTTACGTGCACCCTGACCAGGATCCACCAGCAAGCCCCCTACCAGGTGATGCTCTGCCTGTCTGAGCTGCTCTCTGTTGCTTGGCAACCGAGCTCTTTTAGTGCCTGATACGAGGCCATGTAGCCATCCTCAGATCCCAGGGCCAACTTTGCTCAAACCACTTGAGCCATGGCTTCAGAAGAGAAAGAGAGAGAGAGAGAGAGATGGGGGGTAGATGGAGAAGAAGATGGTCACTTCTCCTGTGTGCCCTGACTGGGAATCAAATGCAGGACTTCCACATGCTGGGCTAATATTCTACCACTGAGCCAATTGGCCAGGGCCCCCCAAATTTCAAAATAAACATCTAAGAACTTTACTCTAGATAAGGCTGTTTGTATTCTTTTTCTCATAATGACTAACTACTTTATAAAGGCTCTTTGTTTCTTGGGATTTTAATGAAAAAATGATGACTCATACACACACATGCATCCCGAAAAATAAACATGCATGAATTTGACAATAAATTACTCATCTTTTCTTTTCCTTAAATTTGTTGAAATTTTTTTTTAGTACAGATAGGGTAAAGGTATAGCTACACTGAAATAGCTGTAGTCATATTTAGTGTTCAAGTTGAAAAATTATATATTACTAAGCAATTAATTATATAAAAACAACTAAAATAAAGGTGGAAAATTTCTTTTTAAAAATCTTATTAGCATAAAGTCTGAGGTCAATATATTAAAACTATTTTTGGATTGACATTTTGATAATATTTCAGAGAAAAAATAAATGTATTTTAAGAGAAACATTTGAATGATCATAGATGGCTCTTTTTAACTGTGTCTGTAAAAAGCTAAACATCTACATCAGTGGTAGTCAACATGGTCCCTACTGCCCACTAGTGGGCATTCCAGCTTTCATGGTGGGCGGTAGCGGAGCAACCAAAATATAAATAAAAAGATAGATTTAACTATAGTAAGTTGTTTTATAAAGATTTATTCTACCAAACAGCAAAAATCTGACATAAAGTACTTGGTAAGTAATTATTATTATATGCTTTAACTTGCTGTAACTCTGCTTTATAAATTTTATAAAGTAAAGTTACTTCCCTACTTTATAAATCACCATTACTGGGGAACCAGTGGGTGGTTAGAAAATTTTCCTACTAACAGAGATACAAAAGTGGGCAGTAGGTATAAAAAGGTTGACTACCCCTGATCTACATGGTTGAAGTTATATTCATAGGATGTAAACAAATAATAAAGATAAATATATTTTTTCCATTTTTAAAACCAGATTCTTGGCACCAAGAACATTCTAAAGTTGATTTTGGATTGTGCAAATATCATTAAAATAAAGGATCACAGTTGGAAGGTTTTTAAAAGTTAATTTATTAGTAATGTCAAAGATTCCATGACAGAATTCCTCTGAGGTGCTCATCCATCTTCTATTTGAATACTCCAAGAATGGCAAACTCACAATTTCCCATGACATGCCATACCATTCTTGATAATCCCATTTAGAGAAAAAAGTCTTCCTCTGCTAATCCCTTGGAAAATGAGAAATAATACATACACTGCAGGGAATTCCCTACTACTAGCTATGACAAAAGTATCTAGTCAAAAGCAAGACTAGAGTTCCAAGGTTGCACCATCATAAGTCCCCTCATGTTGAGTGCAAATATTTGTAAAAATTATCTTCTAGAATTTTTTAAAACAATATGATGTAGCCTTCTTTTTAAAACTATAGAAACAGATCCAAAAGAAGAAAAAACTATGTTAGCAAAAGTACAATTAATAAAAGGAACTTAAAATGAAATCTAGGCTATCAAACCATTGGTGAAACATCCATTCAGCTCCCATATTAAAGAATAATCATGATTGGGACGTCTACATCTACAAACTGAAACACATATACCAACTATTCAAAAAGGAGATAAAGAATGAAAGATGATAAATTCACTATGCCATTCATTCTTTTATGACAAAACTCTTTATTGAACATTTATTCAGCATCAGGTCCCATGTTAGGCACCTGATAGCTCAGACATACGGGCTTTTACAAAATCATTGTAAGTACGGCAACGGAAATATCTATATACAAAGATTCTGTTACTAACACAGTTAAAGAGAAGCAGGTGCAAAGTTGACTTTTACTGATAAGTAATGCTGATGTATGTGGTGGCATCTCAGATTGGGAATGAGATTCATTTGTTGGCGTAATAAATTGTTGAAAGCAGTGGTATAGAAAATGACTGCAGAGCTAGGTAAAGCTCTGTGGATTGAACCATACATTACACTAGGTTCTACCCAATTGAGCTAATGGGCACAGAATTCAGTACTGGCTCTTGCTAAAGCCTGCAACTTTTCATCTAGTTAAATGTGGAGCAAACACGCTCTGAAAATGTACCTCAGTGTAAAGTGCAGGCATTAACTTGTTGATTTTTGAGGTGTAACATGACATGGGTATTGTTTTTGCCTTTGGCATAAATCTAGTTTGCTCAATATCATGTCATTTGTTACTTATTGGGAGAAATAAGTAAAGGCAGAAAATGCTTATAATAGCCATCTTTTTCTCTTAGACTTAGATACCATAAAAAAGAAATTGTACTCTAACAGAACTTCCACTTGCAGATGAACAAGAAGGAAAATCTCTCCCTTGAGCAATTGCTTTGTATTACTTTGAAAGGGAAAGAGAGATTTTAAATGTATTTGAAATAGTGATCTTGTAAAATCTTTCTCTTTCATGGCATTTTTCTATTAATAATTAGTGCTACATAATGTGCTATTTGAAGATTAATTGACTATGCAAAAACCATGTGTTTGGGGTTCCTGAAACTATCTGACATTCACAGTTGTATAATTTTTTTTCCACAAATTTGATAATATGAGTGAAGATGATATCCTTGGAGTCCACTATCAGGAAAAGATGGAACAATGTTGTAAATGTGTTATGCTTCATGAGCTATCTCTTTGATTGCATATATCTTAGAGCAAGGGTACATTAATATTAGTCATCTGCTTCTTTTAAAGTGTTAACTATATATAGTTAAGGAAAACAAAAATACTTATTTACATTACAATAATTGTTAGTGAATGAACTTTGTGCCACTTTGCATGAACTCAAGGTATCTCGGTATCCAGTTACTTGTACTATGTTCTTAGTCATAGTAGGGACCCAGAATTTTAGCCATGATTTTGTCCTCTAAAACTTAAAGTTTTGAAGCACAATGATTCTACTTAAGTAACCATAAACCTAGTAAGTCCATGATAGTTATAAACCAATTATTATGTTTACTGTATGATTAAAAAAAAAAAAAAGAACTACTCTAGTAACTAAATACAGCTTGCTGCCTTTTTAGGTCAATAAAGCTTTATTGGAACACAGCACACCCATTCCTGTACTTATTATCTATTATTTCTTTCATGTGCAATGGAAGAGTTGAGTAGTTATAACAGAGAATATATGATCCATAAAGCCTAAAATATTTACCATCTAGCCCTACATAGAAAAATTTGTGGGTCCTAGGTCTAAACTGTTAATCCTACCTCAAAAATAAATGAATTTTTATTTCATTTTGTCTTCATTATCACTGCTACAAATATAATTTAGTTTTTGTTTTGTTTTGATTTTGTTTTGTATTTTTGTTCTTTTTTTTTTTTTTACTATCTCTACCTGAACAAAAGCAAAGTCTTCTTAACTGGTCTTTTATAGTGCCACCATAATTAATTTACCTTTAATACTTGTCATATGTAGAGAAATAGATCAATCTATTAAACTTCTTTCTTAGAGCTTCGGAAGATTGTCCAAGCACATTAGTATCCTGTATAAAGTTCTTCATATTGTATCTTCAAAGTAATTACATTAGTCATACTTAATATCTTGCATGAACTCAAGGTTCGCCTTGTCCAGCCACCCTATATCATCTTCTTCACCAGTGTCTTGCTTTTGCATATATTGTTTTCTATATCTAGGATTCCTTCCCTCTTAATCAACCAGACCAACTTCTTCTCATATTTTAAGCCCTTTCTTAAATGTTACATGTCTAAGCAAACCTTTTCTGATTACCTAAGGCATAACTGGAAGTGTTTGCGTAGTGGGCGAGTGAAAATGCAGCATCTGGAACATCCTAAAATATTGAGAGTCTTTTCTATGAAGTCACTGCTGCCATTAAATCACTATTTTAATTTACTCTGATTCCCATTTGTTTAATAACATCTCCCACAGTAAAAAGTCAGAATGCCATTCTAATATTATAAATAGAAAGTGAATGTATATGTGAAGATATTCATATTTATAATTATTTATAATAGCCATCATATTGATAGTAACCACATGTCTACATGTTCATTTATTTACTCAACTAATTAGCTACTGATTATTATATTTCAGAATCTGTACTAAACTTTGGGCATACAATGGTAAGCAAAGCAGGCAGTCTCTTTCCTCATAAAGCTAACCATCTAGAGAGGTAGACAGAAAATAAAAACTTTAAGAACCATATACATATAGGTTCTGATTAGTGTTATGTCAGATACATTTGAACATGGCAACGTAATAGGAGATAAAAGTTGGGTCTACTCAAGGAGGTCAGAGAGTTTCTGTGAGGATGTAGCATTTAAGTTGAGACAGGAAAGATGAGATAAACCAGTACCGGTGGTAATTATGTTATAGTGAGACTATTTTAAGCAGAGAGAATAAATTGAATCTAGACCCTGAGGCATAAAAAAGTTTAGCATGTCAAGGAATGGAGAGAGAGCTTTTTGGTTACAACAAAGTAACAGGGAGGTAAAATCAGATGAGGTTAAAAGCTAAAAATCTGCCACATTATTCTTGGCCTAGACAGTAGAGTTTAGATTTATTCAAAAAATTTTAGGAAGCCTTTGGCAAGCTTTAGGCAAAGGCTTAATATGATCCAATCTTTTTCTCTTAAGTTAGAAGCGGGGAGGCAGAGAGACAGACTCCTGTATGTGCCTCACAAGGATCCATCTGGCAAGGTCCCTATGCAGCAATGCTCTGCTCATCTGGGGCTGCTCTGTTGCTGGCAAGCAAGCTTTAGTACCTGAGGTGAGGCCATGGAGTCATCCTCAGCACTCGGGGCTAACTCACTACAACTGAGCCATGGCTACAGGAGAGAAAGAAAGAGAGAGAAAAAAAGAAAGAGAAGAGAGGGGGAAGGGTGGAGAAGCAGATCATTGTTTCTCCTGTGTGCCCTGACCAGGAATCGAACTTGGGACATCCATATGCTGGGCTGATGCTCTATGGCTGAGCCAATCAGTTAGGTACATGATCCAATTTTTGTACCAAAAGATTGTTTTTCTGCTTGTTATATGGAAATAGAATTGGGAGAGTAGCATTTGGGAGAGCCAGAGACAGACTAAGGCTGGTTGAGGCCCTGGGCACAGAAGAAAATATTGGGCCCTGTACATTAGAAAAAAGTGTCAAGTTGGGGTTTTGCGGGGCCCTTCAGAAGTCAGGGCCCAAGGTGTGCAACCAGTGCGCCCACCGATAAATCTGCCTCTGGGGAAAGCAGTGAATTGTACACTCTTCCATTAAAAACAAAAATTGGTAATGCTTGGGCTCTGGCCAGGTAGTTCAGTTGGTTAGAGCACAGTCCCAATACGCCAAAGTTGCGAATTCAATCTCTGGTCAAGACATGTAGAAGAATCAACCAATGAATGCATAAATAAGTGGAACAGCAAATTGATGTTTCTCTCCTCTCTCTCTCTCAAATCAATTAAAAAATGGATATGCTTTTGTCTAGGTTTTAGGGTTGTAACAATCAGATGGAGAAAATGACCACATAGAGGTACCATGATGAAGAATTCTAAATCATAATTGCTAGGTATGATATCTGGTGTTAACTCAGTGGGTTAGTCCATCATCTGCAATACCAAGATACTAACTTTATTCTTAGATGGTTGTACCAGCTTGTTTATTCCATGATTTTAAAGTGTATAGGACAAGCCTCATATGGATTCATGTACAACAGATAATAGTGTGCCAACATAGTTAGGAAAACATAAAATCTTCTCTACTAAAGAGAGGCAATTCCTCAGAAAAAATTTATTATAAATGTATGTAATAATTCATTAGCATAAGGATTGGCAACTTTTTCTTAAGGGACAAATATTAAATATTTTAGACATAGAGGGCCATGTTTCTGTTACAGCCACTCAACTCTACAGTATAGTTCCAGTGCAACATAGATAATACATAAACTGTCTTTCCATAAAACTATATTTATAAAGAAGGCGCAAGTCTGATGTGGGTTTGAGGCTGTACTTTGCAGATATCTGATTTATCATGTGGACAGTATACTTACGAACCAGACTTCTGTTAGTTGAGCATATTATTATTACCTTATGTCTCAGCTGTGACCACATACATTTGGATCAAAATTAATATTTAAATACCTTATTAAAGGTTGAAATAAATCTAAAATGATTTGATGGATCAGAATAACAAATATGGTTAAATTGATCAAGATTCTATTTTATTAAAGAGTCTGAAATTTGTTTCTTTATCTCAGCCTACTGAAATGCTATACTCACTTAAGACCCCATTCAAATACTTATTTTTGTATGAATTCACTGGTTCTTCTATCTACTCTCTCTGACAGAGTGATTTTGCCTATTGGTTGTGATCTCACAGATTTTAGTTCTTATGTACGTTATAGCACTCATAATATTGTATTTAAAAATGTTTCTGTAACTACCTTATCTATCACACTTCAAGCTTCTGGGGATTCCTATTTTTATACATTACAATTTAAGAGAACCATAAAATAAATTAAAAGAAAATAAATAAATAAATAAATAAATAAATAAATAAATAAATAAATAAATAAAATGAAATAAAATAAGATAAATAAATAAATAAAAATGATAATGAGTGGTTGGGAGTCTCTTTAGCTGGGCTGGTCAGAGTAGATCACTTCCAGTTGGTGGAATTGAGGATATTTGGAGGTTTGGATTATGAGAAACGTTGGCCACTCAAAGAGCTGGGATAAAGCATTCTACCTCCATATGGCCTTCCCTCCACACACCCACAAAATGCACCAAAATGGCAAGTACAAAGGCCCTGAGATTATACTAATTTTGATAAGTTATAGAAAAGAACATTATGGCTACAGAGTAGGTGATAAGTAGAAGAAGTAGACAGGGTCTGAGAGTAGAGAGCTTTACAAGCTAAACTGTATTTTCCCAAAAGAGTTACAGAAAACAGCCTGTCATACACGCCCTTCCAAAACTTTGCCACTTTCCCGTCAAGAGTTGGTATCTATGGCCGCTCTGCTGAACCCAGATTGGTCTTTATAACTGCCACATAGAGGTCCCCGCATAAGAGGAACTGGGCTCCTGGCTCTCAGACACGACTGAGTTCCCATTCAAATTGCTGCTTTGGAGAGGTCTGCTTACATCAATAGACAACTGGAATATATGGTCAGGAGTTGACCTCTCTTTATAATCTGTGTCTGGGACATGTAGGGCCTTATCAAATCACTATTGATATTGATGGAATCATGGGGAAAAAATATAAATAAACCATAACTGCAGAAAATGTTCCCTGTGGCTAAATGAGCTCAGATGATTCCAATGACACTAATCTTAGCCATGATTTCTAAGTGTGCTTAAATTCAAACATTTATCATTTTACTGATATAGACATGATTATTTAGAGCCATTTTAGGGTCACAGCTATATTGAGTAAAAGGCACTGATATTTCCCATAAACCTTCTGCCCCTACACATGCATAGCCTTCCCAGTTGTCAACATCTGTATGTTTGAATTTGGAAACAATCCATATTATATAAATTAATTGTAGAAACAAGTTGCCTTAAATTATTGGATAGTTCATACATTTTAAGTACATTTTATCAAAGCATGACGTACATAATAAAACATGCAAAAATAATAAATATATGGCCTAATGAAATTTCACAAAGAGAATATATTTGTAAAATCAGTATAGAGATGAAAACATAGAACACTACCAGCCTTTCAAATTCCTCTTCATACAACTCCTAATCTCAACTCCTACCCACAAAAGAACCACTAACATGACTTCTAATATACGGATTTCATTTTGCCTGATTTAAAATGTGTGTAAATGGAAACATATAGGAGATACTCCTTTAGGATTTTCATCATGCTGTAGTATGTACATACATTTCACTAATCCTCATTACACAGTTTTTTGCACTGCATGTATTTATCAGAATCGCTGTAGCATGCTGCTCATGATGAATATTAGATCTGTTTCCAGCATTATTAAAAAATTATTGCTATCAGGAACATACCTAGGAGTAGAATTCATTGTGGGGTCACAGGCTTCATATATACTGTATTTAAGAGGATATTGCTCATTTTACTAATTTATACTCCCAACTTCAGTGTGAGTCCCTGCTGTTCCAGGTTCTCACCCATGCTTGCAGCTGCCAGTTTTTTGCACTTCAGTTACTAGTGGAAATATGGCAGTATCTGATCATGGTTTTATTTGCATTTCCTGGTGACTAGTGCTGTTGAGCACATCTTCATATGTTTATTGACTATTTGGCTATTGTGTTTTGTAAGATACCTGTCAAGTCTCTACAGGCATTCTATTGGATTATTTGTCTTTAATTGATTATGTTATTTATATATTCCCAGATAGTTGTCCTCTCTGCATAAAATTATTGAAAATACTTCCCCCTACAATATGTCATGATTTTTTACGTGCTTAATGATGTCTCTTAATTAACAGGACATCTTTGTTTTAAGATAGGACAATTACGATTTTTTTTCCTTTATGGTTAGTGACTTTAGGGATCCTGTTTAAGAAATATTTTTCCAGGTAATTAAAATATTCTATTATGCTTTCCTCTAAAAATATTTTACAATATTATTCACAATCTGTCTAAAATAGACTTTTATGTATCAACATCAATTTTTCTCATTTGTGTATCAAATTTATTCTGTGCCATTTATATAAATGAAATATTTTATGTCTCCTTTTGGGACTGACATTTTCCACCCAAACTAATGCTTAGAAGATTCACCCATGTCCTTTTATCTAATTATAATTCACTGATTCTCATAGCTCAATAACATTCCTGTGTTTGTATATACCACTCATTATACGTAGAAAAACATTTGGGTCATCGCCAGTTAATTTGGTTATTATAAATACTGCTTTTATGATCTCTTTTCTCTTTGGTGAAAATGCGTATACATTTCAATGAGTATATATTTCAGAGTCAAACTGATGGATTAGATATTATACACATGTTCATATTTAATAGATACTTCAGAGTAGTTTCTCAAATTTTACAATCCAAACAGAAATGTCTGAGAATTTAAGTTTCTCCAATTTCATCAAATCTTCTGGTATTTTTTTTGTCTTTTAAATTTTTTCTCTTTTAGTAATAACTGTGTTGTGGCATTTCTTCTCATTTTAATTTGCACTTCTTTGACAACTAGTGAAGTCAAAGAACTTCTTACATACTTACTGGTAATTCAGAAATCCTCTTTTGCAAAGTGCGTATTCAAGACAATTGACAATTTCTGTGAGGTAATCTGTCCTTTTCTTACTGATTTTTAAGATTTTAATATGCACTTCAGATGCAAGTACTTTGTTTGATCTGTGTGTTATAAACATATTCTTTCACCAAAAACTTTAACTTGGCCCTGGCCGGTTGGCTCAGCGGTAGAGTGTCGGCCTGGCGTGCGGGGGACCCAGGTTCGATTCCCGGCCAGGGCACATAGGAGAAGCGCCCATCTGCTTCTCCACCCCTCCCCCTCCTTCCTCTCTGTCTCTCTCTTCCCCTCCCGCAGCCAAGGCTCCATTGGAGCAAAGATGGCCCGGGCGCTGGGGATGGCTCCTTGGCCTCTGCCCCAGGCGCTAGAGTGGCTCTGGTCATGGCAGAGCGACGCCCCGGGGGGCAGAGCATCGCCCCCTGGTGGGCAGAGCGTCACCCCTGGTGGGCGTGCGGGGTGGATCTCGGTCGGGCGCATGCAGGAGTCTGTCTGACTGTCTCTCCCCGTTTCCAGCTTCAGAAAAATACAAAAATAAATAAATTAATTAAAAAAAACAACTAACTTTTTCCTCTCTCAATGGTGTTTTTTGATTGATAAAAATTCTATATTTAATGTAGTTTTAAATGTATTTCCTTTTTAGCCCTTTCACCCAATTAAAAAATATCTCAACTAACCCCAAAATCATGCAATTATTCTCCTTATTCTTTGTCACTAAATCTTCTAGATACATACACTGAATAAAACATCTTACCTTATATTTTATTAGGGCCAAAAAATGTTATAATTACAAAATATTGGCTTAAGTAATTCTCAAAGCATCAAATGTGTGTGTGTGTACATTTATATCAAACTATCTTCTTTCTAATAGTAAAATAACTTGAAACTATTCCTTGCTACAAAGTTCCCAGAGCAAATATTTCACATTTACCATCTGATCACTGAATAAAAACTTCTGATGACTTAAAAATTTAAAGGAGTTGGAATGGCTAGTCCTACCATTGCTTTTTTTCATTTCTGAGATTTGTGTTGCCAAGAATGGACTAAAGGTCCAAAACCGTTGTCTGAGTAGTAAAGAGATTTGAAAAATGAAAACTAAGAAGTGTTTCAGAATTGTCTCAGTGCTGCCAAGGTGTTTTCCTCTTGGCTGATTGAGAGCGCACTTCTGAAATGGTGAAGTGTATCCAGGAGTGAGCTTGACAGAAATTACAAGTACGCTCCTGTTCTTCATTACAGATGTGCAGGGAGATACACTTACAACAGATGCCTGGTCACTCCCGTAAACTCCTGATCCTTCTTCAACACTCCAGAGTAAGTGATTTCGACTGCCATTTGTTCCAGACCAAAGACTTTAAGGCCAGACACAAATGTCTTTTAAATTTCATCTGATTAATAGCCCTCAAGAGCATATTTATCACTTCCAAAGACTCCACATGTTGTTCTCCAAGGCAAAACCACTCTGAACTGAGATGAAGGAGAAATGAGGCATGTTGAGTAAGTACTATGAGACTCTAATGTGACTGAAATGCAGTCATCTTCACTGCTGGAAATTAAATATTAAGTTCCTAACGCGGAGATACGAACTAAAATCTTACCTCCTGTTTCTCTCCCCCCCCCCACCCCCCCGCCTGAGTCTGGGTTCATTTAAGTAAGGCAATGACACCCTGGTATGGATATGATGGCTGAATACTAAATGACATGTAAGGTCATGTAGGTGCCACATAGAACAAACTCTATTTGACCAAGTTTTGATATAATTCCCAAGAGAAACAAGACCAGATTACTAATTTGAAAATGTCCTGAGAAAGGCAGCCCATCAGGTTTTTTCTATAGGGTTTCAAGTCTCAATTCTATCTGTTTTAGCAAATTGAGTTTTCCAAGATCTTAAGCTCAAGAAAAGTTCTGACCTTAGAAATTGTATTTTCTCTTTCATGAGTCCTCTTTGACCCTGCAGTGAAAATGGAAGCTAGTCATCCACCTTTAAATACCATAAAGACTCATCTTTATAAAACTCACTTTTGTCTCATGATATTACAAAAATACAATTTCCTTAGTGTCATGGGAAATGAAGGGAATAAAAATCAATCCCCTGAAACTCTTGAAGCACTTCCTTTGCTTAAGCTCACCTATTTAGTATCATTTAATATCACCTTCTTTGAAAAGATAACAGAAAAGCATTTTTTATTTTTATCTTTTGATATTACCAGGCTCTGGATGGAAGAGAGGAAATCCTCTAGACCAGTAGTCCCCAAACCCCGGGCCATGGACCGGTACCAGTCCATGGGCCATTTGGTACCGGTCCACAGAGAAAAAATAAATAACTTTCATTATTTCCTTTTTATTTATATTTAAGTCTGAATGATGTTTTATTTTTAAAGAATGACCAGATTCTCTCTGTTACATCCATCTAAGACTCACTCTTGACGCTTGTCTTGGTCACGTGATAGTAATACATTTATCTGTCCCACCCTAAAGGCTGGTCCGTGAAAATATTTTCTGACATTAAACTGGTCCATGGCCCAAAAAAGATTGGGACCACTGCTCTAGACCACTGTGATCCTCCGGACATATAGTGCTAGCCACAACCATAACCCCCCCCCCATGTCATTGTACATCTCTAGTAGCCACATTAAATAAAAAGAAACAAAAGAATAATTTTAATGATATAATTTATCTAACCCAATATATCAAAATATTATCATTTAATAAGTAATCAATATAAAGCAATAATGAGAGATTTACTTTTTTTGATGCTAAGTCTTCAAAATCCAGTGTGTCTTCAACAATTCCAGCATATGTTGATGTGAGCTAGCTCTTGCTTTTTGGCCTTTTGGCTAAGACCAAGTACAGTGTGGATTAGCCACACTTCAAGTAGTACAACTGTGGCATATATGCAGAGACATTCGGGAAAAAAACCTAATATTTTATATCTTTGCTCTTTCTAACTCTTCTTTCTGCCTTGTTTTCCTTTGTTAGCTAATAGATCATAAAGCAAACTGGACTTTGGTTTATTTCCCTTAAAACTAGAAGACACAACTGGAATTATAAAGCTTTGATAGCAAAGCATGAATTCCAAGACAGAAACTGAATTGCTTATGATTCTGTTTCTTTAAGGTTTTTTTTTTTTTAATAGTTATTTTTATTTTCATTTTCCTCCCTGGGAAACAGCTATGTCCATCACTCACAAACTATGCGAACTTAGGCAAATTAATTTAACCAAGTTTCACATTCCTTTCTTGTAATATAGGGAGAAATAATTTGTCACAGGATTATTCCAAGGATTTCATGACGTCATGCTTATATACTTAGTACAGGGCCCGACACATTATATGCACATGCTGAACATAGACATGTTTGTAATTTTTTATTAACTGATAGCACAAATATTTTCTTTCTTATTTTTGTAAAGTTACCAAGAGAACTAGAAAGGATACAATAAACTACTCCAATTCATAGAGCTGCTAAACAGAAACCACATTTATTCAAAAAAAATCCTCTGCTCAAATCGCAATGTATCACTCATCTTTTTAAACATAATAATTCCATTCACATTAAAAATAAACTTACCTTTTTCACCCAGTCTCCTAACCTCCCTTCCCTCTAACAGCTGTAAGTCTGTGCTCTGTATCTATGAATTTGTTTTTATTTTGTTTGTTAGTTTATTTTGTTCATTAGATTCTACATATAAGTGAAATTTATAGTGTTTGTCTTCCTCCACCTGGCTGACTTCACTTAGCATAATACTCTCTAGGTCCACCCATCCTGACACAGAAGGTAAGATTTTCTTCTTTTTTATGGCTACTTGCATACTTTTTTATCCTACTGTGCAAATGTACTACAGCTTTCTTATTCACTCATGTACTGATGAGTATGCAGACTGTTTCTAGATCTTGGCTATTGTAAATAATGCTGCAATGAAAAGAAGGGTGTATATATCCTTTGGAATCAGTGTTTCTGGTTTCTTTGAATGTAATCCCACAAATAGAATCACTAGGTCATAAGGCCATTCCATTTTTAATTTTTTTTTCTGGGAAGCTTTTTATTTCTTCTTCAATTTTAAATGATAACCTTGCTAGATAAAGAAGTCTTGGCTGTAGGCTCTTGTTCTGCATTACTTTGAATATGTCTTGCCATTCCCTTCTGGCCTCAAGTGTTTTTGTTGAGAAGTCAGATGACATCCTTTTGGAGGCTCCTTTGTAGGTGATAGCCTTTTTTTCTCTAGCAACTTTTAATATTTTCTCTTTATCTCTTAGCTTTGGTATTTTAATTATGATGTGTCTTGGTGTAGATTTCTTTGGGTTTCTCTTTAATGGAATTCTCTGTGCTTCTTGAACTTGTGTGACTTTTTCCTGCATCAATTTAGGAAAGTTTTCAGCTATGATTTCATTGAACAAGGTCTCTAACACTTGTTCTTTCTCTTCTTCTCAGGAACCCCTATGATGCAGATGTTGTTTCTCTTTAGGTTGTCACAGAGCTCTCTTAGAGTTTCCTCAGATTTTTCAGTCTCTTTTCTTTTTGCTGCTCCGCTTTCATGCTTTCACTTATCTTGTCCTCTAAGTCGCTTATTTGATCCTCTGCTTCATCCAGTCTGCTTTTAATTCCTTCCAGTGTAGTCTTCATTTCTGATATTGTGTTTGTCATTTCAACCATTTCTGTCTGGTTCTTCTTTATGATTTCCGTGTCCTTTTTGATGCTTTCAATTTCTTTATTAAAGTGTTCATTAAATCCATCCATTGTAGCTTTGAGATATTTAAGCATCCTAAAAATCATTATTTTATACTCTGCATCCAGTAATTTGATTACTTCCTATTCGTCCAAGACTTTATCAGAGGATTTATCTTGTTGAAGCATATGACTTATGCTTTTCTGCCTACCCATTATTCTCTATGACTTTAAGGCTTCTTCAAGCTGTGATCTCCTTACCTAGTAGAGCCTCTCTGAAGTCTTGATTTGTTTTCTTCTCAGTTTTCTTAACTCAGTGGTAGTCTTGTTTACTGATCTCAGCAGGGGGCTTATTTGAAGCTGTATCCAGGAATGCAGTGGGTGTAACTTGTGACTCTGAAGGCCCTATCTGTGTCAGCTTCTCTCTAGGAGTGGGGTGCTTTCTCAGTTTCAGTAGGGGGAGGTGTATCTCAGATCTCCATGGAGACCTGAGTTACTGCCCCTCCTCCCCACTTCTTGTTTTCAGCTGTGTCTGTTGCTCTGATTGGAGCTGGAGAGCTTTCTAGAGGTGGGTCACCTGGAACCACTTTAGGCTTATGATTTCTTGAGGGTTCAACTCCTCCCTCAGCTATGGCTGCCTCTGCACTGGATGAGTCAGCTTTTCAGGTCATCCCATGCATTCCTCTGCCTGTCACTGTCTGTCTCTCTCTCTCCACTTTCCTTTTGGAAGACAAGCTAGTCCTCTCAGCACACCTTATTCCCAGGTCTCCAGGCAGTGGCTGTGATATTTTTTGCTCTTCTTCTTGTAATGAGAGCCCTTCTTGGCTCTCAGTCTCACTCCACCTTTGTTCCTGGAAGCAGGGGAGACCCACCGTACCTCAGCGCTTCTTACCAGGCTTGCTGTGGCTTCTTCTTTGGTCCTTAGTTTTTGAGACCTGCTCTTTTAATCCAAAATTGGTTTTTCATGCTGATTGTTCCTAAATTAATTTGTAATCCAGTTTGGTGGTGTGAGCTGGGAGTCTGTGTGTCTGCCTACTCTGCTGCCATCTTGGTTCCTCTCCATTTTTAATTTTTGAGAAAACTTTGTACTGTTTTTGACAGTGGCTGCACCAGTCTGCGTTCCCATCAACAGTGCATATGGGTTACCTTTTCTCCAAATTCTCACCAACACTTGTTTTCATTAATTTATTGACAATAGCCATTCTGACAGCTGATATCTCATTGTGGTTTTAATTTGCATTTCTCTGATGACTAGTGATGTTGAACATCTTTTTATATGTTTATTGGCCATTCATATGTCCTCTTGGAGAAATGTCTATTCAGATCTTCTACCCATTGTTTCACTGAATTGTTTTTGTGTGTATGTGTGTTGAGTTTTATAAGTTTTTTACAGATACTGAATTAAGCAATAACAAAAACAACGCATAGACACAGACAACAGTGTGGTGATTACAAGAGGAAACGTGAGTGTGGGGAGGGAGGTAGAAGAGGTAAAGATGGGACAAATGGTGGCAAAAGGAGACTTGACTTTAGGTGGTGAACACACAATATACAGATGATGTATTATAGAATTGTACACCTGACACCTATATAAATTTAGTAACCAATGTTACCCCAATAAAGTCAGTAAAAATTAAAAAATATATATATATACACACACACAAAAAAACTCACATTTCTTCCAACTCACTCAGAATTTTTCCCTGGTTTTGTACAAAAAATACAACTACATGAGAAGAGAGAAATAACTTTTACTTAAAGTCTATGTAAGTTCTCAATTAGTAAGTTCAGTTAATTTGACTTTTTTCTTAATTATGCTAGAGAAATGGGAGTGCACTTTACAATCTACCTCATTTGTACCTTATAAGGGTTATTTCTGATATTTTTAATCTAATTTTTTTTAATCATGATTCCACCCCACTCCATATCTGTTTTCCACACAGTACCCAGATTCATCTTTTAAAAAATACAAAGCAGGTCATATCATTTGAATATCAGAGACCTCATGTCACAATCAAAATGGCCCTGACCGGTTGGCTCAGTGATAGAGCGTTGGCCTGGCATGCAGAAGTCCTGGGTTCGATTCCCGGCCAGGGCACACAGGAGAAGCACCCATCTGCTTCTCCGCCCCTCCCCCTCTCCTTCCTCTCTGTCTCTCTCTTCCCCTCCCGCAGCCAAGGCTCCATTGGAGCAAAAGATGGCCCGGGCGCTGGGGATGGCTCCTTGGCCTCTGCCCCAGGTGCTAGAGTGGCTCTGGTCATGACAGAGCGATGCCCCATTTGGGCAGAGCATCGCCCCCTGGTGGGCATGCCAGGTGGATCCCAGTTGGGTCCATGCAGGAGTCTGTCGGACTGCCTCCCCGTTTCCAGCTTCAGAAAAATACAAAAAACAAACAAACAATCAAGTTGAAGTACAAACTCCCTGAAGGCCCACCGATCAGATTCTGTCCTCCTAAATTCATCTCACATTGGTCATCACGTCTCCTTCACTAATACATCCACACTGGCCTTCTCTCTTTCCTTCAAAATTTCCATGCTTGATGCTTAGATGAGGCATTTGTATTTGGCTATTTTCTATGGCATAGTCTACTCTCCCTTAATTAACATGATGTTCTTATTTCAAATGTCACCTCCTCCAAGATTTTTTTTTCTCTGACCAAACCACCTAAAGAAACAACCTAATTAAATCTGAATTATTCTTTACCCACATCCCATCTTTCTCTATCCCATTACTGTTTTCTTTATTGCTTCTTTCTCCATCTAAACTTCTTGTGTATTTGTTGACCTTTTTAAGAGATTCATCTCTCTCCCTGTCCAATTAAATATACATTCTTGAGGGGAGAGGCCTCATCTATCCTATTCACCACCAAATCCCAATACCTAGGGGACTTTGTTGAGTAATTAATAAATCTCTTAGCAGAAAACCATGTTGTTTCATTTCCAGACCTGATAATGGATCATACACTAGGGGATGAAGTTTTTAAGGCAATGGAAGACCTAGCAAATATGAAGGCAATTGTAGCCATCTCTTCCTTTTGCTTCCATATGACCTGGGAAATAAGAACTCTAGGGGTCCAGCAGCCCAGGAAACTATGAATCTCTTCAAATGTCCCTTTTCCTCCTCTCTCAGGGATAAACAGCTAGTCTGGAGCTATGTGCCCCTAAACGAGAACTGGATTTCAAAGGAAAATAGTGGAAGTAAAATATAGTTGTGGGAAGACAAAAAAGATGGAGATCTAGGCTTTAGATGAGTGATCCTGAATAAACTGTGTAACCCTCTGAGCTTTAGTTTTCTCCCCTATTACATAAAGGTGATACAGCTGTCCCTCTTTATCTGTGGTAAATACTTTCCAAGATCCCTAGTAAATACAATATATGAAACATCAGTTAGTACCAAACCCTAGATATACTATGTTTCTTCTTATGTATACATACCTATAATAAAGTTTAATTTATAAATGAATCATAGTTAGAGATGAACAATAACTAATAATAAAAGACAACAATTATAACAATATGCTGTAATAAAAGTTATATGAACATGGGTTCTCTTTCTAAATACATCTTATTAAACTATACTCCCCATTCACAGTGTTGAGTGAGGAGACGAAGTGAGGTGAATGATCTAGGTTGTGATGTGGTATTAGATGCTAATTATCAGTTACGTCTGACCATAAGTAACAAGCACTTTACAGCTTCTCTGTGGCAGATCTGAATTTCCAGCCTCACTACTTTTGCGCTTTGGGGTCATTATTAAGTAAAATAAGGGCTATGTGGACACAAGCCCTGAAGGACCTTCACAGTCTGATAACCAAGATGGCTGCTAAGGGCTCCACAAATGACAGGTATACAGACCAGAGTCACTGAACAAGATGACAAGGAATGACTCAAACATCACACAGGAAGCACAGGATTCGCAAGATTTCACCATGCTACTCAGAAGGGCCTTCCATTGGAAACTTATAAAATCTTTATTTCTGGAATTTTCCATTGAATATTTTTCAGATCAGTTTCCTCCAGGTAACTGAAATCTCAGAAAGCAAAACTGCATATAAGGAGGACTGCTGTGCTTACCTTAGTGTTGCTGAAATGATTAAATTGCATAGTCTGTGTGAAGTGCCCGTTACTCAATTAGCATCTACCCTAGGCAAATATTTGATCCAGCTTGATATCTTTCTCTCCCCTTTTACTCTGATTTTAGTAGGTACGATGTGAAGTTTTATCTCAATGAATTTGAATAATAGGAGAGAATTTCAGGTAATAGAATCACGTATATGATCTAGGTTACCTTAAACCTAGAAAATCTCCAGCTGAAAATGTAAAGCATCTTTGTTATTATTTTCCATCCCTTGTGCCTACCGCCGGGTTTTTTTTGTTTGTTTTTTTGTTTTTTTGTTTTGTTTTTTGCAGAAATCTCCTTCAGATCTTTATGTGGAGAAGCAGTGACTTAGGCCAGAGTAGAATTTAGATATTCCACAGTTCCCTTTCAAAATTAAAATATTATCCATTAACACTGCATGCTTAAGGTAACTTCAAAAAGCTACTTCTTCCTGGAAAACCACTAAAATAAATGTGTATAATGAACTTCACATGTATAAGTACGCATCAATATATATTTGGTACCCAAAAGCAAAAGGGAGACAAAAGAGCTCTCTGGTGAAGGGGAGAGCAAAATCTGCTTCCCATGGAGTTTATATTGAAATGGAAAAACTCAGCTGATACTGCAGGAGAGTTACACGACTCCAAATATTTCCCCAATTCAAAACCGACCGTTTAGTCTTTAGAAGTGTTCTCTCTCCCCAAAACAAAACCATCCAGAGTTACTGACGGCCCTGTAGATGTGGGTTAGGAAGTAACAAGGTACAATATGGGAAAAACCTCTCTGGGTCTAGAGAGTCTCTGTTTCTCTTTCTCCTTTTTCCCCGTTTTATCTCCTAAGACATTCACACGGTGTTAGCCACAGTGCCAAGGGACAGATTAGGTTTACACACAAAGCTCTTTTTCCCTTTGTGTATGGAAACTGAGGGAGAGAACTAATCATTCAAGCAGTCATTTCAATCACGGGAAAGAAAGAGGAGGTTAGAAGGATAAATAATGATTAATGAGAACACCAACAGCCGAGAATGTAAAGGTTCCATTTTAATATGAAAGGGCTAGAAACTTACAAAATCCAAGTGTATTCAATTAAAAAGAAAAAGACACATTTTTCAGTGCATATAACGTTGCTATAAATTCTTCTAAAAGTGGGCCCTCAAATGTGTTTCTCTTTCATTGTGCAAACAGAACATAAAACATAGTTCATGGGATATTTATTCAAATCAGATTTCAGCAAAGTGGCACATTAAAAATTATTTTCTTCTATTTATTAGGTTCGGAACAACTAAGGTGATTACACTTTAACCTTCCAGCAGGTGTTCAGGCATCTCATAGACTTATTTGTAGGCTCTGTTTGCAAGGGTGGAACCAAGGGCAAAGCACTTGGTTTGTATTCTATAAAAGTTCTTAAGGTCCCTGCTATGGGAGTATTTATCAATACATACCCTTCAATCATTGTAAACAGAGAACACCTTTGGCAGGTTGTAATGATTAATCTAAACGTTTGCAATAGTCTGCAGAGGCATTTTGAGCTATAGTAACACAAGAACAGAGTATCGTGAAAATATAGGGCCACACAAATTAGAACTGGCATCGAAGCTCTGCTACAAATATCTGTGTGACCTTGTCATGGAAATTAGATCTCCATAGATTTTTTGCCTACTGTTGACTTTTTATAGGAATGAAGTATCATAATACGTGGGTTTTTGTGACTGGCTCCTTTTGCATAGTATAATGTTTTCAAGGTCCATCCATGTCAGAGCAAGCTCTGAGTCAGGTCAAATAAAGACTAGCTCTGGGAATTAAGCTTTTCCAGGCAGTTTCCGGAAATTCTGTCAAATAGACAGAATTTTCTGGGGATGGGATTTCCTGGAGAGCTCTAACCTGACCTGTGGGCTCTTCACAGTGGCTGATGGGGCTCCTGGTGTTCATCCTTTCATAGGTGCTAGGGTTTTGAGAGTGTTGGTTTCTGAAGCTACCATGGATCTAGAGAGAGGGCAGTAAAGTCAGGACAAGTTAAAAAGCCACAAAGTTCCAAAATTCTCTGTTTTTACCAAGGTTTGTTTGCTTTTCTTAAGAAAAAGGAATCTCATATTGCTAAAACTATTTGGTTAATTTCTAGAGGTCTGAAAAGTTGATTTTTGACAGTTTTTACCAGTGTTCTTACTGCTTTTATAGACTAGCAATTTTTGGATTTCCTTAGTCTGCCATTTTGAATATGCTTCCTTAACCAACTGACTCTTTAGTGTGAAAGCAGTCTCTAAAGTCCCAAGTGAGTTGTTTCTCATGCTGATCTATTCATAAAGGCTCCAATACTATTCTTTAAATGCACCTTCATACAGTTGTCTACATTCAAATATATATTTAGGCAGTATGATGGATAGAAGCTATAAGAAAAAGTTACCCAATTTCACCATAATCACTTTCTGATAAATTCAAACATCGTATTGCCACATATATTTGAGGACAAACAAGTTTCAAGCGACTTAGAGCAATTCTTTAAATTATGAGCTAAGGTTTTATTAGAATTCCTCCACATACAGAATCTTATTTTCTGCTTAAGCTCTTATTAGCATCTTCAGTCTACCACATAAGCTAAATGTACAGGTGTTGGTGGCTGTATGTGTGTGTGTGTATTTGCAAATTCCAAATAACTGGTAGAGTGTTGGTTCCAAGGATAGTTTAAAGTTTTGGGTTTTTTTTGCCTGTTTGTTTTAAGATGACATAGAGCAAATATTTTGTTTATCATTTTCCAAATAGAGTCTTTTCCCCCCTTTCCCTTCAGTTGTAGAAAAATAGAAAGTAAATTCAGCTAGCTATAAAATCTACTTACTTCCAAATACTTTAAATCGCTGTCTGACCTAAAGTTAGACTAATCTCTGAACCAAAGTTTCAGAGTTTAAAGGATTATCTACGCCTTTAATGAAGAGAGAACAAAGTTCTCATCTTTCTTCCTTTAACAAGTCCTCATTACAGGTCATACTTCATCTGGTGCTTGTGGCAAAAACAAATGGCATGTAATTTCATTGTATTTGACATCAATAGACATGAGAAAGGATAAAAGCCTATTCTGGATGAGTGTTTCTACATAATATTTGGATATCAGAGGGTATCCTTATATAATGACAACCTACCAATAAATTATAGCTGTGTAGTATTAAAAATTTTATAAGGCATTTATATTCTTTGGCAATATTATAAAATTTTTTACATTTTATTGCCAAAATATTTTACAGGGGATGATTATAATAGGAAAATAAAACTATTTCATGGTTTCGTTAATAATATTAATATTTTTTTAATAGTGACAGGAAGTGGTTGATAGAGAGGAGAAGGAGATTGAGAAAGTTAAAAGTTACTTCTAGCACTGAAATCTTTTCTAGGCTTTGTCTTTATAGCTTAATAGGTGTAATAATAATTTCCATTTGTAGCTTAGAAAAGCCATTTAAATTGCAGATAAATACAAAGAATAAAATAACAAGCATCTGTAAAATTGCCATCAGATGTACAC
Organism: Saccopteryx leptura; assembly: GCF_036850995.1. Taxonomy (NCBI): domain Eukaryota; kingdom Metazoa; phylum Chordata; class Mammalia; order Chiroptera; family Emballonuridae; genus Saccopteryx; species Saccopteryx leptura. Next base: position 181,301,355 of record NC_089508.1, read on the forward strand.
AGTGTCCCATATTCGATTCGCATATATCTCTACAATGTGTGGCAAAGTAGATTTACAGCTTTGAGTACACAAAATGTGAAACACAGTTTATTCTTGTATTATTTATTAACTATTGTATTATTTCCCATATGAACAACTGTAAACTTACTTTACCATACTCTATCTATCTATCTATCTATCTATCTATCTATCTATCTATCTATCTATCATCTATCTCAGATAAACAATTAATTAAGTATAAGATAGACATCTCTATGTGCTCCTTGTCACTTTATTAACCTTCTTCTCTTCCCAGGAACAACCACTGTCATAAATTCAGTGCTTACTCATGTCTGTATACCTTTTACTCTATTCTTGTTTCCAGCTAAAACATATGGTACTGTGTCTTGTTATTCGTAATTTACAAAAAGGTTATCATATTATATATGTCTGTATACATATATTTTTATGCAATTTGCTTTTCATTTGTTTCCAATTCAATATGAAAAATGAGAAAGAAAGGGAGATACACAAACCAGGAATATGAAATTATTCATTCGGTATGAAAAGTAATAAAACTGAATTCAAATTACATTCAGAAACCCTGCAGAGAAGCACATTAAAGTTGCACAAAGCCAAACAAAGTTCAGGGAGTGCAGAAACAGATAGGTAGTGCATATAATTTATATTTACCATTTCAGAAAAGAAAGGAGCGTGCCTGACTCCAGGCAGCAAAATTCCCCACTAAGAAGCTTATTTGTTGCCTGACCTGTGGTGGCACAGTGGATGAGGCATTGGCCTGGAATGCTGAGGTCGCAGGTTTGAGGCCCCAGCTTGCCTGGTAAAGGCACATATGAGAAGCAACTATGAATTGATGCTTCCTTCTTCCCTTTTCCTGTTCTCTCTCTCTTTCTCTAAAAATCAATAAAATACAAAGTCTTTAAAAGAAGTTGATTTGTTTATCTTGCAAAAAAGATAGGAGATGAACACCAAAAAGCATAATCCTTTAGTGTCCTGTACATGTTGGTTATTAATATTTATTTTTCAGGATGTTTACTGCAGAAAATTTTATCCATTAGTATTAAGTAGTAAATAAATACCTTAGCTACACATGCTTTAATGAACTAAAACATATTCTGAATGTTAATCTTATTTTTTCTACAGCATACTATATGATAATTTTTTTATTTCTCAGAACCATAGAAACTAATATCCCCTAAATCCTTCTCTCTGTATAATCTTAGGCTTACTGTGGGGTTGTGATAGAGGTCAATAGTCAAGGCCAGAATTCTTAATTTTCCCTGTTTTTAGGACATCGTCCTTACCTCCAGATCCTAAAATTTTGGGACAGACTTAATTTTCTGAGTTGTGACCTAAAAGCTCACTCCAAACCCCTATGACTACTTCTAGTTCATTTTGTCATACCTATATCACCAGTAAAAATATACTATACGATCAATTTAGCAAAAACAGGTGTAGAAATATGCACATATTGTTCATTTGAATTAGATCAAACTTCAGTGTTCATTTCCAATGGAAAACCCGAGCATTTCATTGTTTTTTTTTCTGAAGTTGGAAACGGGGCGGCAGTCAGGCAGACTCCCGCATGCGCCCCACCGGGATCCACCCGGCTCGCCCACCAGGGGACGATGCTCTGCCCATCTGGGACCATAGCCATTCTAGCGCCTGAGGCAGAGGCCACAGAGCCATCCCCAGCGCCCAGGAAAACTTTGCTCCAATGGAGCCTCGGATGCCGGAGGGGAAGAGAGAGACAGAGAGGAAGGAGAGGGGGAGGGGTGGAGAAGCAGATGGGCTCCTCTCCTGTGTGCCCTGGCTGGGATTCGAACCTGGGACTCCTGCACGCCAGGCCAATGCTCTACCACTGAGCCAACCAGCCAGGGCCTCTGAGCTTTTCATTTTTAATGCTCTATTTTTCACAGTTGCAACATCTTGCAGGTCATTATTTATCACTTAAAATGCTAAGTTATCAGTATAATAAATGGTTAGCTTTTATGCAGTTTTCCCACAGAATAAAAGTTCAGTTTTTATTTGCATTAAGAACTTGAATTTTTATAATTTATACTTAATATTAAGAATATAAATATAGATATTTTATGTTAACAATTTGTGTTAATGTATTAAACATAATTTGTTGATGGTAATTTGGAAACTATATTCAACTTTTAGATTTACTGTTGTACTGATCCTTCATTAAAATTTGGTTTTCATTAAAATTAATAAAAGGTTTGGAATTTTTATTATAGTTGCTAATTTCCTGAATAATGCTTACATATACACCATTACTTAAGAAAAATGCATTGAATACAAATTTAACCTGATAATTAGAAATGTTAAAATTTTTATAATCTTTTTATTTAGCTCATTTTATAATCATTTTATCTACTTGGAGAATAAAATTATCTCCCTGAGAGTAATGAGTAGGTGTCAGTACTAGACAGTCTTCTCAATTAGCAGATTTCGTGTCTCTCTTTAGTAGTAGTAAGTTAAATGAATTAATCTACAGCATATTCAGTGGCCAAAACAACATCATTTAAACATAACTGTATAAATTATCAGTTATTTTGCTTAAAGATATTCAAGGATAGAATCATTGCCTGCAGTAGTGTTTAAAGAAATTTATCGGACTTATCTAGTAACCAGCTCTACATCAAAATTTTTATGATCTCTTTCTCCCCCTTCTCTCTCTCTCTCTCTCTCTCGCTCTCGCTCTCTCTCTCTCTCTCTCTCGCTCTCTCTCGTCTCTTTCCTTTCCATGGGATAAATCACAATGATTAACTGTAAGGAACAGATAGAGTTAGAAACTCAAATTTTATATATTTTTTTCAGTTTTTTTAAATAATTTTTTTTTTTTTTTTTACAGAGACAGAGAGTGAGTCTGAGAGAGGGATAGACAGGGACAGACAGACAGGAATGGAGAGAGATGAGAAGCATCAATCATTATTTTTTTATTGTGCGTTGCAACACCTTAGTTGTTCATTGATTGCTTTCTCATATGTGCCTTGACCGTGGGCCTTCAGCAGACCGAGTAACCCCTTGCTGGAGCCAGTGACCGTGGGTCTAAGCTGCTGAGCTTTTGCTCAAACCAGATGAGCCCGCGCTCAAGCTGGCAACCTCGGGGTCTCAAACCTGGGTCTTCTGCATCCCAGTCTGATGCTCTATCCACTGTGCCACCGCCTGGTCAGGCTAAATAAATTTTTATTAATTTTAATGGGGTGACATCAATAAATTAGGGTACATATGTTTAAAGAAAACATGTCCAGGTTATCTTGCCATTCAATTATGTTGCATACCCATCACTCAAAGTCAAATTGTCCTCCATCACCTTCTATCTAGTTTTCTTTGTGCCCCTCCCCTTCTCCCTTCCCCTCTCCCTTCCTCCCCTCCCCCCCCAACCACCACACTCTTGTCCATGTCTCATAGTCTCCTTTTTATGTCCCACCTATGTATGGAATCATGCAGTTCTTGGTTTTTCCTGATTTTCTTATTTCGCTCCATATAAATTTTATATTTTTATCTGATTAAACTATTTAAATTTTTTTTACTATAATAAAATAATAAAGGTATGACATTTACATTTGTTATGGACCACATGTTGAGTAGATCTTTAGAAAGAGATTAAGGACTCCTCTCCCCCTTCCTTCTTCTACTTTTATAAAAAACTATGACAAGAGATGATAAATATTTTGCAAAAAAAAAAAAGAGTATTTAAAAGCCTGGATCCTATGCTCTCATCTCCTAAGTGGTCATTTGCACATGGACATGCCAACGCACTATGGATCAAGGGCAAGCGGTTTACCAGGGAGGTGACGCTAGTAGACACTGATAGAGGAGCAGGGAAGTGAGCCAGAAGGATACACAGCCTTCTGGGTGCACATTCTCATGTCAAGTGGTGGATCTAGAACCTACTGGGGTGAAGCTGGGGGTCAGCGTGGCCCATGTGCCTTAGTGTCATCCCACTGAGGGATCACTGGCTGAGTGTTCATTCTCTGGCCCTTCAAGCCTGTAGGGGTCTGAGGAGAGCACACTCAGGCTGCCAGGGAGCATTGTCAGGGAGGCAGGGAAGTCTGAGTAACAGCAGAAATGGCTGAGAGGATATGAGCCTGAAGCTTCAGTTCTGCTTCACATATCTGACACTTAAAGTAATGGTGTGTTTGATCACACCATCCTGTGAGAAGACACTGAGTTTCTTCCTGTGATCTGAAGTTTCAAGTGTGCCTTCTCTCTACCTGGCAAATCCTGAGTGTTGGGAGCTGGTCAGACTGCCAGACAGCGTTTGTCTGTAAAAGAAATAAGGCCACTGAAGAGCATCTGAATCGCACATATAGTGTTCACGCATCTTTGCCTCTGCTGAAGGTACCGCCTTCCAGAAATATCCTTTGTTTTGGTTTGGGGATGCTCCTCCCGCATGCACACATTTTTAGTTCACTTGGATTATGAGGATAATATGCTAGTTAAAATCATGAGAGTTTAATTAAAGTCAGATTAAATCCTAGGATCTTGGCTAAGAATGCCAGAAAAGACACCACTTCTTTGATATGAAGCAGAAGTAGGAAGACTTTGCCCCGGGTGTCTCTGTCAGCCAGTATGGGACCACAGGGAGGGATGCTCTCACGGAATGAGTCAGCACAGTGAGAGCGAGGTATTCACATCGAGACAGAAATAGTAGGGTCTGAGCCGTCACTGGGAATGCAGTCTCTTTTCCAGTGATGCCTGAAGATTGACCCTGGTTACTGGAACTCCTGGAACCTCCTGAATTAAAGAGCCGAATAAATAAATAGATATAGATAGATAGATAGATAGATAGATAGATCAGTCAAATAAGACTTTTAGAATTTATGTAACATTAGATAATCAAATTATTATAATATAGTTAGTAATGTTAACATCTTACTTAAGGCATTTTTAGCAATAGGTAAATCTTTAATAAGCAGACACCACTATGACTGGGTGAGTTATTCAAATTGTTAGTGTCTCAGTATCCTCAGTAGTAGACTGAAATAAATCACTGGATTGATGTTTGTCAACCAATGGTCACTGGTACCAATTCAACGCCAACAAGAATCCCCAGTTTGGGGTGCGGTGAAAGAGGAAACAAATTCAGTGCAAATTTAGCTCAGTTGTGATACAGCACAGCTGTGAGAACAGCGCAGCTGTAAAAGAGCTCTGAGCCAGGCATTCCGGGGGTCAGTCCCCTCTCTGACTAGAGAGCTCTGCTCTGGTCTTTGATGGTCTGCTCTTCTCTGTGCCGGTCTACTTGGCCCCGTGCTGGTCTGCTCGACTCTGGAATGTTCTGCTTCATTCTGCCCTGGTTAGACATCTTTGGTGTATCAGCTCAGCCAGGGAGACACAGTCTCTTCCTTAATAAAAAAGGAAACTGAGCTCTCCAAGCCAGAGGGGAGCTGGCTTATATGAGAAGAAATCTCTGCCCCTGGTCCCTGATTGGCTCATCTTCATGCAAATAAGGACTCCAAATCCTCACAGTTGATTGGGCCAAAGGGACTGTCCTGACTAATCAAAATGGAGCCACTCCGGTTGGTCAAAGCTGCACAGTTTTAATTGGATGGGAAAGCTTCAGTTCTACTGGTTGAAACAGGACTCCAGGAATCCCTTCATAAGGGTTGGCTCAGTGCAGTCAGGTAGTTTAGCATGGAAGCTTCTCTGAAAAGTGCAGTTTGTGTGAGAGAACCCTGTGTAGAAATGGCTGCTAGACCCTACTTTTTCATTTAAACCCAGTTACCCACCAGGAGCCCATTTCCTTTTTTTTTTCCCACCTCTCAGGGTTCACATGTTATGGTGGAGAGGGCTATATAAGCTAATAAATATAAATTGCTTTCTATAGTTCTTGGCACATCATATTGTGATCTTTAAGAGCACTAGGACAATGTATGGCATCTATTTTTTTTTTAATTACTATAAATCCAATACCAGTTATACCACTGCACATACTAAATCATCAACAAAAAAAGTGCTGAACTAATGCATGGATAGAAGAAAGAAGTGATATTCAAAATATTCAGTAACTATTGCCCTAGCCGATTGGCTCAGTGGTAGAGCGTTGGCCCAGCATGTGGATGTCCCAGGTTCGATTCCTGGTCAGGCACACAGAAGAAGTACACATTTGCTTCTCCACCCCACCCCCTCTCACTTCTCTCTCTCTCTTTCTTCTCTTCCCCTCTTGCAGTCATAGCTTGATTGGAGCTAGTTGGCCCTGGGTGCTGAGGATGGCTCCATGGCCTCCACCTCAGGCACTAAAAAGTGGCTCTGGCTGCAATGGAGCAAGGGCCCCAGATGGGCAGAGCATCACTCCCTAGAGGGCTTGCTGGGTGGATCCCAGTCAGGGTGCATGCAGAAGTCTGTCTTTGCCTCCCCTCCTCTCACTAAAAAAAAAAAATTAAAAAAAAAAATACACACACACATATATATATATATTCAGCAATCATATATATATAAATATATATGATTCTAGCACAATTAACAGATACTAGATAGCCATAAAAATAGTACCTCTCTATTGGTATGGATGAATATTGAAAATGAGCTAGAATGAAGGAGAACACAAATGTTAAAATGCAAATTATATGTAAATGTTCCATTTATACAGTAAATAGTACTTCACACTGTTCTAAAGCTTTGGGTATCTTTGGTTTTATCTTTAAAAAAAAATCATATATGGAATGAGGTTGCTCACTGCTTATTACTTTATGAAGAAAAAAAATCATTACCAGAATGCATTTTCTTTATTACAAGATTCTTTTATATGGACTTTTTTACTCTTCAGAAATGAATCATGGCCCTGGCCGGTTGGCTCAGCGGTAGAGCGTCGGCCTGGCATGCGGGGGACCCGGGTTCGATTCCCGGCCAGGGCACATAGGAGAAGCGCCCATTTGCTTCTCCACCCCCCACCCCCTCCTTCCTCTCTGTCTCTCTCTTCCCCTCCTGCAGCCAGGGCTCTATTGGAGCAAAGATGGCCCGGGCGCTGGGGATGGTTCCTTGGCCTCTGCCCCAGGCGCTAGAGTGGCTCTGGTCGCAACACAGCAACAAAGGAGGGGCAGAGCACCGCCCCCTGGTGGGCAGAGCGTCGCCCCTGGTGGGCGTGCCGGGTGGATCCTGGTCGGGCGCATGCAGGAGTCTGTCTGACTGTCTCTCCCCGTTTCCAGCTTCAGAAAAATACAAAAAAAAAAGAAATGAATCATGACTCTACATCCTTCCAGTGGTTTCCATTTCAAGCAGTGTCTGGCCTATGCTATATAATTCTTTGCTAAAAGACAGTTTGAGATTCTACACTGAGTATATGCATGGCATATCCCTAGATTTGATGTCATTTCAAAAGTCACCCACTGAGTTAGAGCTGGTTTTACTACTCTTTTTGAGTCCTGACTCCTTTGATAAATACCATTTTCAGTGTCTCCTTCCATCCATCAAAGCTATGGTAGCATATTACTGAGAACCTGTGAGTTGAAGGTCTGGCCTTACATATGTCACACAGAAAGGTCAGAGGGGAGCCTGCATGGAAATTCAGCACTTCTTAACCTTAGTTCTCTAAAACATGCAGAGCCTAGGTCTGCCCTAGGATTGAATTCACTAGGAAAATAGAAAACCAATTTTGATCAGATAGTCAATTCAAGAACATAATAATACACCCATCAAGTTGCATTTTATTTTTACTCCCCATTAGACCAAGGTAACTTTCCCACATTCTCACCTACCCAAGGGATAACTCCCCCTTCCAACTTTAGCTGGTGGATTTAGCTTCTCTTGATACATCTTCAGATAATAGGAATTGGTTTTAATAATATTTATTAACTCATTAAACAAATTTTTGTTTAGATCCTAAAAGCACAAGCTACTGGACTAACAGTGATTAAATAAAACCTAATGAGAATCATAAATTCCTGGAAACAAGAACACCACCAACAAAATTGTTATATTCAACTTCCCTACTTGCCAAAGTCAGTGGAATATCTTACACCAATCAACCGGTGACTCAAATGATCAATTCCCAGAATAAACATTTTGTTTTATCCAGGGGAGGCCCTTGATGGAGCAGAACAAAATGGTATTTGACATACATTGGATTTGGCAACTGCCATCCCTGTTTAATCAGCTACTCATAAGCATTTTTCATTTGTCTGTATGGTTTCTAAATTATAAGCAAGTCAAAGATCAACAATTATTCAGTACTGTGGGCTTCAATCAAAAGAAACTCAATGGAGGATACCAGTCACACCCTATCTCACAATCTTCTTTTCCATTAGACTCTCAATAATAATTGCTCCAACATAGTGGATGAGTTTATCGGAGATCATTTTCCTTTCCTATTTTTCAATAATCACAAAAACCACTTTTCAGTGCAGATAATTTCTCCATCTTCAATGTGTGATTTTTCCCTCTTTCGTGTACAAAGAAATTGTGAAAAAATCAGAAAATAAAAGGTAAGCATTCTATATAAAAGAACACTCTATTGATTTTCTACTTAATCTTATAAAATGCCTTTCTTTTCTAGAACTTCCCTCCTTTCCTTTTAAATATCAACAAGAAAATGACCTTTGCATGATTTCAAACTAAATTATGTATCATGGTATTATAATGTTTAATAAAAGGTCAAAAACATTTTTTAATGCAAAGATTGCTGGTCTAGAGGGCCACATAAAATTTTAAAGTTATAGTGTTTCAAATCAATGAATGTACATATGAATATGTTATATATTATATGTATGTAATGAATATATGCATGCATATATATATACATGTTTACATACATATATGTCAACATTTTATATGTTCTTATGCAAGATGTTATTTTTTTTGAAATGTCATCTGCTGTGACTTTGAAATAACTGAAGAAAACCTAAATTCCATAAGGGTATTGCCTGGGTCTTCTATTGTATTTTTGTATTCTTCCCAGAGCATGTATATTGGAGACAAGGAATTACAGTTCAAAGGATTATTCAGTAATTGTTTACTATCTACATATAAAGTAAAATTTAAAGGATCTGTTGTCTACAAAATACTTAATAGTGATAATCCTTACAGGTTTATACTATAATCCTAATATAGAATAGCATAATCTAATTAGACATAATACTATAAGTGAAATAATACAAATGTTATATGTTATCTATTATATTTTAAATACCAATAGTATATAAGATTCAATGTAATATAAAATCAAAAATCCTAAGTACTGAGGTAATAGTAAGAAGTTCTCTAAATATGTTTTTGTTCATCTATATACATAGTTCTTTTACAAATAGTTTAAAACGCTGCTGAAGATGTAGACAAAACCTAGTTATTTCTCAGACAAATCTACATAATGTCTTATTTTCTTAACTATAGATGATAGATTGAAGAGCGAGGCATTATTACATGATGACCTTTTAGGGAAATGAAAACATTTCTTCAAGATTCCATGCTAAAAACTCCCTATTATCTACATTATCTTTTTCACTAAAAGGTCTTTGAGATGCAAAACTGCATATTTGGATAAAACATCTGGGCTTTCCAGGGAAAGATAGGTACGTGAAATACAGCAGATCTTACAGTAGATCATTCCAAATATCAGAGAATCAGGAATCTATGTGTGTGTGAGATACATTTCAAGTAATAAAAGTCCCTGACCTAGTGTGTCATTTAAAACACGTTAATTGGCCTGATCAGGCAGTGGTGCAGTGGATAGAGCATCGGACTGGGACGCAGAGGATCCAGGTTTGAATACCTGAGGTTGCCGGCTTAAACAAACGTGGGTTTCCAAGCTTGAGCACAGGGTCACTGGCTTGAGCATGGGATCATAGACATGACCCCATGGTTGGTGGCTTGAGCCCAAAAGTTGCTGGCTTGAAGCCCGAGTTTGCTGGCTTGAGCCCAAGGTCACTGGCTTGAGCAAGGGGTCACTTGTTCTGCTGGAGCCCCTTCCATCAAGGCACATATGAGAAAGTAATCAATGGATAACTAAGTTGCTGCAACAAAGAATTGATGCTCTCATCTCTCTCTCTTCATGCCTGTCTGTCTCTCGCTCTGTCTATCTCTCTCTCTGTCCCTGTCTCTCTTGCACACACACAAAAAAAGACACGTTAATTATCAAGCAGCAGATATCAACTTTGGCAGCTGCAAGCTAATGACTGGTTATCTATTTGAGCAATACTATGAGTTCATGGAGCAGATAGGAGTTTGGAAACTCAGGCTGAGAAAACAGATGCATGTTAGGGTGGATAATTACTAGACATAAACCCCAGACCTTTCCTTTTGAAAAGAAAAAGTTTGGGCACCGTTGCAGTAGCTGATGCCGTGAATGGCTCCAAAAAGCATCCTACCAAATCTTTGCATCATTTGATTAAGATTGAAAATTCTGGATTGAAGTATCCACTCTTCAGCTAGTTCATCCTTCCCTTGCTCAGGGTGAGTGAGGGAAGATCTGATCTCTCTGTCGTCAGCTCTAGAACATACAGTACAACTTCTCACTACAGTTTCTTGAGACACAGAAGTCCTCCTCTCTAGGGCAAAGAGAGTGTATCCTGTATAGATCTTTTTTAAAAGCAATATTCATTATACTTAGATATGGCAGTAAGAAAATCTATCCTCCATTCTACACATAGATTATTTTATAATTATCTTCTGAAATTATATGCTTATTTACTTATTTAATTTGCTTAATATTCTCAATGGCTAAAAAACAGGTCCCACAAGAACCAGGATTTGTCTTTCTTGTTCAATGCTTTATAACCACCGCCTGGACAAGATACTTACAATCAACACATAGGTAATCAATAAATATCTGTTGAATGAATTATTAAGAAATAAAAGAACACTGTGATGTGAAAAAATACTAGTTTTTCTCCAACTTCTGGCCCAATTTAATTCTTTTGCATCATTTATAACACAGCCAACTCTGTGGCCTATTTGCAACCTCAAATATTTGTTAATGTTTGACTAAAGGAAAGATGGAGAGATTCCCACGGTGTTTTATACAAAGTTAGCAGTTTTATCTCTATGTCCCCTAGGAGGAAGTGAATCTTTGACCTACTTTTCCTGATGGACACTGTGCTGGAGTTAATTATGAATTTGTGACAGCGATGAATTAAGCTTACTTCCTCCTCTCCTCCCTGAAATTGTTTTAAGCTTAAGAAAGAAATTTTCTAATTATCAGAGGAACTTACAAGGTAAATGTAAACTGGACATGTATTAGGGCACTTTTGCATATGAGGTAGAATAACAGGATTTCTTGCTAGCTATGACAAAAGATAATTCTTTTTAAGTTTTAGAGGGACAACTGCTTTGAAACTAAAGCAGTCAACCGTTTTCCCCAAAAACTTAATAAGAAAAAAAAATAGGCTTCATAAACATTTAATGTACTACAAACATTCAACATAATGTGCAAGCATTGACTTATCCTTCAAAATAATAGTTGCTATTTTTTATTAAGCAAATTAATGTAAGGAATTAAAATATTCATTAAAGTCTTTCATCTAAACATTTAGGTTTTATCTTTGCTGAATGTTTGGAAAAAAATTTTTTAATTCCAAAGTAGTTCCTAAACAGTGTTGTATTCCTTGTCAAATGTCATGTTAAACAAAAGTATAGAGTTAACCCTGGTCCCCAATGTCCTGGGTTCTATAGTGGGGACAACACAATGTAGAGTTAGTTCCCTTCCAGCCTTTGATGGACATAAGGCAGAAGACAGGAGTAAACTATTGTTTTAATCCACTAAAAATACTAGGTTATTGATTTCCAAAGCATAATCTAGACTTTTTTTTTTTTTTTTAGATATAGCCACATGCAGTTACTTAAACTTAAAATTAAATATCCAGTTCCTTAGTCACACACAAAAGAGCCCCATTTTGGTGCCCATATGGCTAGTGGTCGCTATATCAAATAGCACACATATAAAACATTTTCATCAACACAGAAGTTTCTGTTGAATGGCATTGAGCTAGACCAAATCTCCAATGATTATTCATTACAACATACTATCATAGCCTGCCTCATCTGCTATATTCTGGACTTTGATTACTTCTTTCAGCTTACTTCATAACAATCTTGGTTGTTCACTATGGTCTAGACCAGGGGTAGTCAATCTTTTTATACCTACCACCCACTTTTGTATCTCTCTTACTAGTAAAATTTCCTAACCACCCACCGGTTCCACAGTAATGATGATTTATAAAGTAGGGAAGTAACTTTACTTTATAAAACTTATAAAGCAGAGTTACAGCAAGTTAAAGCATATAATAATAATTACTTACCAAGTACTTTATGTCGGATTTTCGCTAAATTTGGCAGAATAAATCTTTATAAAACAACTTACTATAGTTAAATCTATCTTTTTATTTATACTTTGGTTGCTCTACTACCACCCACCATGAAAGCTGGAGTGCCCCCTAGTGGGCCGTAGGGACCAGGTGACTACCACTGGTCTAGACACACTGGTCTTGTTTGTGTTGCTCCATTTCCCAAGCCTTGTTGGGGTCTTTGCCTTTGTTGTTTCCCCAGTTCACCACCTGGCTGCCTTCCACTTATCCTTCAGGTACTGGCTCAAATGTTGCCTTTTCTAAGATCCCTTTTATAATTCGTTCACCTAAATTAGCCCTTCTATCCCCATTCTTTTTCTAATCCGTTCCCCTATTTTCTTTTCTTACAGCAAGTAGCTTTTCTTATCCATTTGCTTATGTCTATTGCTTTTGTTCTTGAGTATAAACTGTAGGTATTTACGGACCCTGGCTAAGTCTAAGCTCAGTGACTGCCCAGAGTAGTTACACACTAACTAGAGTTATGTAAATAATAAAAGTATTTTCATTAAGTAACTTGCCCAAGGTCACACAGGTAAATGGCAAAAATATGGGATTTGAATCCAAATGGTTTCTCAAGTTGGAACTGTAACTACCAAATGAAGAACTATTCCTTAGAGGAAAAAGAAGGAGAAAGATGATGCCCAGGAAACACCTTGAAACCTACTTGCAAAATGTTAGAAGTCAGGCTGTCCCTGGAGGAATGAGGGAGTCACTGATGCAGCTCGCTCACATAAAGGGTCAGGTAACCTCACCAGCTACTGAAACTTGGAGGAAGCTGTAAAGTCAGCCCTTGAACTTTGACCAAAGCTAGCCACCCAGGTAAACCATCCCAGCCCAAAGCCTAACAACAAAGTGCCTGCCACAGGGCACCAGAATGGTTCAATTAACAGCAAGAAGATCACACAGGAGACAGAAAGGGAAGATGTCAGGAGGTTGATAAGAGGATGATGGTGGAAGGAGAAAACATTAAGATCAGAGAGTTGCTGAGAAAAAGTTGAAGGTTAAGGTCGGTGAGCCCTAATGGAGGGTCGGAAGGAATTGACGGTGAGTTACTAGCAGGCCCTGAGCACAGCTGGCGGCAGCAGGAGGACCTGGCAGGGGGAGAGAAGGAGCAGCTAATCAAACTGTCCAACGGGCTGATTAGACAAGCAGTGGGATCTGACAGCAGGATAGGGGATTCCGCTGCAGGAGGGTCAGAAGGATGGGCCAAGCCAAGACAGAGCAAGGTCAATCAAGGGTCTGGCTATGCGGAGATGCTGATTGGGCGGCAGCAGCCTGCCCAGCCAGCTGTGACAGCTCATCACACGGTGCGAGGGCCAAGGATAGGAGGACCGTGGAGGGCTGAGGGGACGGAGCAATTTATAGAGCCCAGGCATCTCAGAGTCAGAAAAGCTAATCAAAGCTGACAGCTGCTCCGCAGAGCTGGGGGCGGGGCTAGGAGAGAGTTTGCAGCCTGTGCCTTTGTCCAAGGGTTTATTTTTCACACCACAAGCCGAGCAGGCTGCTCAGCTGCTTTCTCTACTGTCCCAAGGCTCAGGGGACTGTGATTTTGAAGTCTCCTTGACAAAGTAGGGCAGAGGCCACCTGTCTCAGCTCCATCAATATGGCAGCCTGAACCAGGAGTGGAGGTCTGCTCCGGAACCCTGGCCAGCCTGACTCACCCAAGCAAATGCATCTGCAAATATGTCTCTTCTTTCTTTCCTTCTTTAATCCTGTTTTCCCCCTTTTAAAACCAATACCTACATTACTGGAAAATTTGTGCAAAAGATTCTGAATGTAAAGGTTTAGGTCAAATAATAACATATTTTAAACGTGTCAGAAATGTCTGCCTCTTGTTATTTAAACTTCAGGTGCAGTCATTCCTGACACTTTAGCATTATGCTTCTTCCCAAGACCCCGCACACACACACACACACACACACACAGACACACACACAACAAACCACTATAATTTTTTCTCTCTTATGATACACATACACAGACACACAATTAAATATTTTAAAGTTGCATTCCTGTGAAGTGATTTATAAGATGGAATTTATAAGAGCAGAAAATACATAGAAAGCTGGACAGGCAAAATATTTTTCTATTTTCTTTATGTTGTCATTTTCTGGCTTTTCCTAATATGAGTCTATCACCATCAAACCCATCTAAAATGTTTAGAAAACCAGGTGCTTTCTTCTAATCTGTGTTTTCCTTGTCTGTGACAACTTGAGAATTCAAAGGCACATAATAACAATACTAAACTTCACCTTCTTTGAGTGCTTACTAGGAAAAATGATGTAGGTAAGAATTATTCATATGTTTATGTTATGGGAAATGAGGCTCATAACGTCAAGAAGTTTAACCAAACTTACCCTCGAGGAAGTGGGTTTACTAGAACTGAAGTGGTACTCCACACAGGGCCTATGTGTTTCCAACAAAATGAAAAGGTATTAGATGAAAACTTGCATAGGATTTTACTACTTTTCCCACTTTTGTTTTCTTTAAGAAGTAGACTAAAGAAAGCTTTTGCCAAGACTTAAACTTCCTTGTGCATAATGAAAAGTTGTCTGCATGCATTTAGAATGGAGCAGGTAATATTCTTTCAAGAAGTGAGGGAGATGACGTCAGAGTAATGGCGGGGTAGGAAGCGATACCGATAAATCTCCCCCAAAACTCAACAAGATCTTCAACCAGAAACAGAAAAACCTATACTTGGAGCTTCCAGATGCTTCGCAATACACCCAAAGGTATGATTGAGTGAAAAATTGGCTAAATATATAACCAAACCCCGAAGGAAATAGGGAGTAAGAAATGCTCCGCCTTCCTCACTAACCTAAACAGGGCGGCTTTCTCTGGTAACTGTGAATATAGAAACTGAGGCGGGCAAAGGGGGTGAATACATCCAGGCCGCGAAACAAACGGCCGAACCAGGCTGTGGCACGGAGATCCAAGCCGAGGAAAATCTGATCCTGTGGCAACCCGGGCAATACAAGCTAACACTCGCGCCAAACCCAAACAAAGAAAGACAAGCGGCGCGGCCATTTTACCCGATCTCCTGGCTGGTGCGCAGTTAGTGGGCGAGAGATTTCTTCCTAGGCCCCGGGAGTCAGTGCCCGTGTTGCCTCACGGAGAGGCAGGGTCAGAGGCCTTTCTGTGGGCCGAGGGCAGAGTCTCTGGGCAGCCCCAGCGCCCTGGGAAAGCCACACATGGGAGGGAGTGAGAACTAATTCCAACGGTGGAGATTTTCCGTGCCGGAGGGTGTTTCATATCCTGGTTTGCGCGCGCAGATAAGGAGTGAGCGATTCCTCCGAGTGCCTCGGCAGTGCGCACCCGTGTTATCGCACAGAGGAGCAGAGTCAGGGGCCTTTGTGTGGGCCAAAGCGGAATCTCGGGCCGCCCCAGCGCCTTGCAAAAGCCGCGCACGGGGACGGAGCGAGACTCAATTCCAACGCTGCAACTTTTCCCTGCGGTTGGGGGTTTCACTCAGAGCGTGAGACTGCTGGCCGGATATCCTGGTCTGCGCACGCAGCCAGTGAGTGAGAGTTTCCTCCAAGCGCCCCGGAAGTGGGCACCCGCTTGTGTTACCGGACAGAGTGGCAGAGCCAGAGGTCTTTGAATGGCCGGAAAGCCCGCCTGATTATGCTAGCAGCTCTGACTGACTGAGCCTTACCCAGAGCCCTGTGCTGAGTGGAAATAGAGTGGGGAGTTGCCAGCTCTTTGAGCCTCTTACTATCCAGGCAGAGGCAGCAGCAACCCCATAGCTGGATTATCAGGCTACTAATTGAGGAAGGAAAGACTAGAAGAAAGGCTCTAGGAACACGGACTCTCTCACTGTCGGAGCCTATAAATGCTAATAGCCTAGACTGCCAACGAGACTAAAGCACAATACATGACATTGCCATAGAGACTTATCAACTGCAAACCTCCACCTGAGCGTGGCAAAGGGGCAAAACCCGGGGTACAGAGTCACCGACCAGGAAGAGGGAGAGAAAAGAAAAAGCAAGAAGATAACCTCTCAAAATCAAGAATAATCTGCAGACTTTATAACCTATCCCATTTTATTATATTTGTTCGTTTGTTTCTCTTATCTTCATTCTTGATACTTTTTTTTTCCTCCTCCAATTTGGCCGATTAACTCTCTACCGGTCTTACTCTCTCCTCTCCTTGAACTACACTACCCATAAGTGTTACATCTCCCATTATCTTTTCTCTTCTCTTCCTTTCTCTCTATGAGGGTTGCACTCCAAAACCCTTAACTCTCTCTCTCTCTCCCCTTTCTTTTTTCTTCTTTTAGTGGTTCCCTCTTTTTTTTCTCTCTCTCTCTCTTTCTTTTCTCCCTCTATATTAGTTTCTTCCTTTCTCCTTTACATCTCCTCTCACTCAAACCTCAATAACAAACAAATTATCTTATCTGGGACTCAAACTTATGTTTGTGGCATTCTGGGGGGTTTTTACTTCACCTTTTTAACTCACTAGCAGTGCTCCCATCCCTGGCTCTCCATATTATCTAGTTCTTGTTCCACTAAATACAATAGTAATTTTGTAATTTGTCCCCCCATTTTTCCGTTTTCCTCTTAATCCTCTCATCATAACTCTTAGACAACCAACACCTAAAAGCAAATCATTTTATTCTTGACCCAAATTTTTTCCTTATTTGCTTTTTGTGGGTCCATACGCTCTTTTTTTTTTTTTTTTTCTTCTTTTTTCTTTTTTTTTTTTTTGTTTTGTTTTGTTTTGTTTGCCCCTTTATTACTTTTCCCCAATTCAGGCCCTCCATCACAGGCATTGTTTGTTATAATTCACAGTCCACCACAAGATTTTAACAAGAAAGAGGGGAGAGGAGAGGAGAGGAAAAAAGGAGGGGGGGAATAATTTCCTTTTTTTTTTTTTTTTTTTTTTTTTTTTTTTAATTTTTATTTTATTTTATTTTTCTTTATTTCATTCTTAATTTTTTTTTAAAAAAACAACTTTTTTCGATTTTTTTTATTATTTTTTTTAAACTTTTTATTCTTTATTAAATCTCATTAATACTATCAACAAAACCACCCTCAGATGCCATTAAGGAAGAGAAAATCGAATATCATGGATACAAAAGAAAGAGAGGTAACGCAGCTAGATGAGGAAAAATCTATGGAGAAAAAATTTAATATATTGGAAACCTTGGAGCTAAATGACAGAGAATTCAAGATAGAAATCCTAAAAATCCTCCGAGATATACAAGAAAACACAGAAAGGCAATTTAGGGAGCTCAGAAAACAACTCAATGAACACAAAGAATATATGTCCAAGGAAATTGAAACTATAAAAACAAATCAAACAGAGATGAAAAACTCAATTCACGAGCTGAAAAACGAAGTAACAAGCTTAGCTAATAGAACAGGTCAGATAGAAGAGAGGATTAGTGAAATAGAAGACAAGCAACTTGAGGCACAACAGAGAGAAGAAGAAAGAGACTCAAAAATTAAAAAAAATGAGATAGCCCTACAAGAATTATCTGACTCCATCAAAAAGAATAACATAAGAATAATAGGTATATCAGAGGGAGAAGAGAGAGAAAATGGAATGGAGAACATACTCAAACAAATAATAGATGAGAACTTCCCAAGCCTGTGGAAAGAACTAAAGCCTCAAGTTCAAGAAGCAAACAGAACTCCAAGTTTTCTTAACCCCAACAAACCTACTCCAAGGCATATCATAATGAAATTGACACAAACCAACAGCAAAGAAAAAATTCTCAAGGCAGCCAGGGAAAAGAAGAATACAACATATAAAGGAAGGCCCATTAGATTATCATCAGATTTCTCAGCAGAAACTCTACAAGCTAGAAGAGAATGGACCCCAATATTTAAAGTCCTGAAAGAGAGGAACTTTCAGCCACGAATACTATACCCATCAAAGCTATCCTTCAAATATGAAGGAGAAATAAAAACATTCACAGATACAGAAAAGATGAGGGAATTTATCATCAGAAAACCCCCACTCCAGGAATTACTAAAGGGGGTTCTCCAATCAGATACAAAGAACAAAAAAAAACAGAGCCACAAGTAAAAGCTCCAAGAAGAACACAATAAAACCAAATTTAAACTGTGACAACAACAAAAAGAAAGAGGGGGAGAAGATGGAGATTAACAGTAGCAAAGGACGATGGAGTGCAAAAGTACTCACAAAATAGTTCGCTACAATGAACAGGGTAGGGACCCTTTTCATTATTCAAAGGTAACCACCATTGAAAAAACCACCACAGAAGCACATGAGATAAAAAAGATAGCAACAGTGGAAAGATGTATGGAATACAACCAAATAAAAACAAAAGATAGAAAAACAAAAGAGAAGGATCAAACAAGACACAAAACTAACAGAAAGCAAGATATAAAATGGCAATAGGGAACCCACAAGTATCAATAATTACACTAAATGTAAACGGATTAAACTCACCAATAAAAAGGCACAGAGTAGCAGAATGGATTAAAAAAGAAAATCCAACTGTATGCTGCCTACAGGAAACTCATCTAAGTAACAAGGATAAAAACAAATTCAAAGTGAAAGGCTGGAAAACAATACTCCAAGCAAATAACATCCAAAAAAAAAGCAGGTGTAGCAATACTCATATCGGATAATGCTGACTACAAGGCAGGAAAAGTACTCAGAGACAAAAATGGCCATTTCATAATGGCTAAGGGGACACTGAATCAAGAAGACATAACAATTCTTAATATATATGCACCAAACCAAGGAGCACCAAAATATATAAGACAGCTACTTATTGATCTTAAAACAAAAACTGACAAAAACACAATCATACTTGGAGACCTCAATACACCGCTGACGGCTCTAGATCGGTCATCCAAACAGAGAATCAACAAAGACATAGTGGCCTTAAACAAAACACTAGAGCACCTGGATATGATAGACATCTACAGGACATTTCATCCCAAAGTGACTGAGTATACATTTTTCTCCAGTGTACATGGATCATTCTCAAGAATTGACCATATGTTGGGCCACAAAAACAACATCAGCAAATTCAGAAAAATTGAAGTTGTACCAAGCATATTTTCTGATCATAAAGCCTTGAAACTAGAATTCAACTGCAAAAAAGAGGAAAAAAATCCCACAAAAATGTGGAAACTAAACAACATACTTTTAAAAAATGAATGGGTCAAAGAAGAAATAAGTGCAGAGATCAAAAGATATATACAGACTAATGAAAATGACAATACGACATATCAGAATCTATGGGATGCAGCAAAAGCAGTGATAAGAGGGAAGTTCATATCACTTCAGGCATATATGAACAAACAAGAGAGAGCCCAAGTGAACCACTTAACTTCCCACCTTAAGGAACTAGAAAAAGAAGAACAAAGACAACCCAAAACCAGCCGAAGAAAGGAGATAATAAAAATCAGAGCAGAAATAAATGAATTAGAGAACAGAAAAACTATAGAAAAAATTAATAGAACAAGGAGCTGGTTCTTTGAAAAGATCAACAAAATTGACAAACCCTTGGCAAGACTTACCAAGGAAAAAAGAGAAAGAACTCATATAAACAAAATCCAAAATGAAAGAGGAGAAATCACCACGGACACCGTAGATATACAAAGAATTATTGTAGAATACTATGGAAAACTTTATGCCACTAAATTCAACAACCTAGAAGAAATGGATATATTCCTAGAAAAATACAACCTTCCTAGACTGAGTCAAGAAGAAGCAGAAAGCCTAAACAGACCTATCAGTAGAGAAGAAATAGAAAAAACCATTAAAAACCTCCCCAAAAATAAAAGTCCAGGCCCAGACGGCTATACCAGCGAATTTTATCAAACATTCAAAGAAGACTTGGTTCCTATTCTACTCAAAGTCTTCCAAAAAATTGAAGAAGAAGCAATACTTCCAAACACATTTTACGAAGCCAACATAACCCTCATACCAAAACCAGGCAAGGATGGCACAAAAAAAGAAAACTACAGACCAATATCTCTAATGAATACAGATGCTAAAATACTAAACAAAATACTAGCAAATCGAATACAACAACATATTAAAAAAATAATACATCATGATCAAGTGGGATTCATCCCAGAATCTCAAGGATGGTTCAACATACGTAAAACGGTTAATGTAATACACCATATCAACAAAACAAAGAACAAAAACCACATGATCTTATCAATAGACGCAGAAAAGGCTTTCGATAAAATACAACACAATTTTATGTTTAAGACTCTCAACAAAATGGGTATAGAAGGAAAATATCTCAACATGATAAAGGCCATATATGATAAACCATCAGCTAACATCATATTAAATGGCACTAAACTGAAGGCTTTCCCCCTTAAATCAGGAACAAGACAGGGTTGTCCACTCTCTCCACTCTTATTTAATGTGGTACTAGAGGTTCTAGCCAGAGCAATCAGACAAGACAAAGAAATAAAAGGCATCCATATCGGAAAAGAAGAAGTAAAGGTATCACTTTTTGCAGATGATATGATACTATACATCGAAAACCCCAAAGAATCCACAAAAAGACTACTAGAAACAATAAGCCAATACAGTAAGGTCGCAGGATACAAAATTAACATACAGAAGTCAATAGCCTTTCTATATGCCAACAATGAAACAACTGAGAAGGAACTCAAAAGAACAATCCCCTTCACGATTGCAACAAAAAAAATAAAATACTTAGGAATAAACATAACAAAGAATGTAAAGGACTTATATAATGAAAACTATAAACCATTGTTAAGGGAAATCGAAAAAGATATAATGAGATGGAAGAATATACCTTGTTCTTGGCTAGGAAGAATAAATATAATCAAGATGGCTATATTACCCAAAGCAATATACAAATTTAATGCAATTCCCATCAAACTTCCAATGACATTTTTTAAAGAAATAGAGCAAAAAATCATCAGATTTATATGGAACTATAAAAAACCCCGAATAGCCAAAGCAATCCTAAAGAAAAAGAATGAAGCTGGGGGCATTTCAATACCTGACTTCAAACTCTATTATAGGGCCACGACAATCAAAACAGCATGGTATTGGCAGAAAAATAGACACTCAGACCAATGGAACAGAATAGAAAGTCCAGAAATAAAACCACATATATATAGTCAAATAATTTTTGATAAAGGGGCCAACAACACACAATGGAGAAAAGAAAGCCTCTTCAATAAATGGTGCTGGGAAAACTGGAAAGCCACATGCAAAAGAATGAAACTGGACTACAGTCTCTCCCCCTGTACAAAAATTAACTCAAAATGGATCAAAGATCTAAACATAAGACCTGAAACAATTAAGTACATAGAAGAAGACATAGGTACTCAACTCAGGGACCTGGGTTTTAAAGAGCATTTTATGAATTTGACTCCAATGGCAAGAGAAGTGAAGGCAAAAATTAATGAATGGGACTACATCAGACTAAGAAGTTTTTGCTCAGCAAGAGAAACTGATAACAAAATAAACAGAAAGCCAACTAAATGGGAAATGATTTTTTCAAACGACAGCTCAGATAAGGGCCTAATATCCAAAATATACAAAGAACTCATAAAACTCAACAACAAACAAACAAACAATCCAATAAAAAAATGGGAAGAGGATATGAATAGACACTTCTCCCAGGAAGAAATACAAATGGCCAACAGATATATGAAAAGATGCTCATCTTCTTTAGCTATTAGAGAAATGCAAATCAAAACGGCAATGAGATACCACCTCACACCTGTTCGATTAGCTGTTATTAGCAAGTCAGGTAACAGCAAATGTTGGAGAGGCTGTGGAGAAAAAGGAACCCTCATACACTGTTGGTGGGAATGTAAAGTAGTACAACCATTATGGAAGAAAGTATGGTGGTTCCTCAAAAAACTGAAAATAGAACTACCTTATGACCCAGCAATCCCTCTACTGGGTATATATCCCAAAAACTCAGAAACATTGATACGTAAAGACACATGCAGCCCCATGTTTATTGCAGCATTGTTCACAGTGGCCAGGACATGGAAACAACCAAAAAGCCCATCAATAGATGACTGGATAAAGAAGATGTGGCACATATACACTATGGAATACTACTCAGCCATAAGAAATGATGACATCGGAACATTTACAGCAAAATGGTGGGATCTTGATAACATGATACGAAGCGAAATAAGTAAATCAGAAAAAACCAGGAACTGTATTATTCCATACGTAGGTGGGACATAATAGTGAAACTAAGAGACATTTATAAGAGTGTGGTGGTTACGGGGGGGGAGGGGGGAATGGGAGAGGGATAGGGGGTGGGGAGGGGCACAAAGAAAACAAGATAGAAGGTGACAGAGGACAATCTGACTTTGGGTGGTGGGTATGCAACATAATTGAACGACAAGATAACCTGGACTTGTTATCTTTGAATATATGTATCCTGATTTATTGATGTCACCCCATTAAAAAAATAAAATTATATAAAAAAAAAAAAAAAAAAAAAAAAGAAGTGAGATTGCTATATATGGAAGATGTCACAGCGGGTGTGAGGTGAGCATGTCCTTGTCATATCCCTTTCTGACCTCCTGCATCATCTGGATAAGGATATGGACCAAGAAAGCAATTAAAAATGTGATTTTAATGTATGAAGTAATTTATTCAATATCAAGTGAGCTTGAAACTGCAATAATTAAAACAATGTGGTATCAGAACAAGAATAGACAGGTTGATTAATGAACCAAAATAGAAAATTTGGATTCAGGTAAGTATAGGATTTAAATTACTTATAAAGGTGACATTTCAGATTGCTGAAGGAAAGATAAACTTCCTAATAGCTCTGGGTTAATTTCTTGATTCTTAAAAAACAGTTAAGATCCTTGTGCTACAAAAAATGCCAAAATGAATTTCAGATGTACTAAAGTTGGTAGAATCAATGTTCGAATATACCTTAGCCAACACGTGCAAAAAATTATAATATGTTTCCCTTTTGACTAAGCACTTTTACTTCTAGTGGATGTTCATTACATCATTGTTTATTCTAAAAATCAAGTCTCCTTCCTTCACCATCTCTCTCCCTTCTACCTCCCCCTGTGGTCTCTCCGGGAACCGCCATAGTGCTGTCTGCATCCATGAACTTCTCCTTGCTCAATCCCTTCACCTTCTTCATCCAGTCCCCCAACCCCCCTCTGCCCTGACAGCTGTCAACCTGTTCTCTGTGAGTCCGTTTCTATTGTGTTTGTTAGTTTATTTTGTTCATTAGATTTCACATATAACTGAAATCATATGTTAGTTGTCTTTCCCTGACTGGTTACAGAAATTACAGATTAATATTGAAATAAATATCAAACAATAGGAAAATTATATAACAAGTATACACTTATAAAAATGAGCTACTGCATTAGCACTGCTAATGATTTATGCTTCAAGACTCATATATTACTTTTGGAACTAGACAATAAAAAAGCAATATTTAAATAAAATGTACAAAATATTAAAATATATATCCAATAATTACTATCAACTACTTGAAGCCAGAAAGGGCACTTTTGCCAGTAGTGCCAATTTTATTCCAAGTGAGGACTAGTGGCCATCATTGTAATTCATATTTGGTAGGCACCTAAAAATATATGATGATGTCAATTGTCACACTCCTAAAATCACTACATAATTCCCCAGAGTTAATTTGAAAACATTTTTGTATCATCATGGTTCTGTTTGACAATGCCTACCTAGGTCAATGCTTAAAAGCTAATCTTCTAATGAAATATTTTTTCCTAATTTTTACTTAAATCTTCATGCATTGTATAATGTTCAACATTGTATTAGGAACTGCTTTCAGCCCTGTTGCAAACCAATGACTCAGAGTGACTAAGGAAAAGCAAGAAACCCTGGGTAATTCTCCGGTCTCTCTCTTCCCCGACACATGTCCAAGGATAGTGTCTTCCCATGTGAACTTTCAAAGGATCTGTTGTTGTTCCAAGCTTAGCTTTAAGTGAAGACTCAGACTTAGTGTTATTCTGTTCCAGTATACACGAGTCTTTCAAAGAAATAATACATTTTTAATCTGCCTTCTCTCTCTCTAGGGGATGGAGAGAAAGCAGATATAATCATTCCTTACTAGTTACATAGTATGAATCATAATGATTATTTTGGTCAGTGCTTTATAATCCAAAGCATTATATTCAAGAATCATATTTTGGCAATCTTAAGCAAAAAAAATATATATAAATAGAAATGCAAGATAAACAGTCCCAAACATTGTACTAAAACCATATTGATATAATTGCTTTGCAACATGGATATCACTGATTAGTAATTGTAATTGAAAATCAAGGTGAAGAAAACTTGGTCAAACCCATTTAATTATAAGCAGTGTGCTCATTTCTAAGGAATATTGATCATTAGAAGTAATATGATTTGGTAATCTAATCTTGGCTATAGAGAGAATTAATTTCTAATCGCACAAAAGGCAGTTCTAAAGAGGGAAGATCACCATCAAGAGGGTTGACTCAGTTAATATTTGTTTGCCGGTTATTTTGTTGTTGTTACTATTTTTTACTATTGAGGATGGAATGGTATTGAAGAAGCTCATGCATTTATAATAATGATGCTTTAGGAACATAATGCAAGGACATGGATCGAGAAAAAATAATTGATTAATTCCAGGATGGAATCCAAATTCTCATTAAACCAAATGGACTAACCCATTAGATGTATAATATACAAATTTATAGGTTACTAGAGAAATATCTAGAGTAGGAGTGGTAGACTCAAAAACTAAGAAGGCGCCTGACCAGGTGGTGGTGCAGTGGATAGAACATTGGACTGAGATTCAGAGGACCCAGGTTCAAACCTCGAGGTCACCAGCTTGAGTGCGGGCTCATCTGGTTTGAGCACGGCTCACCAGCTTGAGCCCAAGGTTGCTGGCTTGAGCAAAGGGTCAGTCGGTCTGCTGTAGCCCCATCAAGGCACATATGAGAAAGCAATCATTGAACAACTAATGTGTCACAACAAAGAATTGATGCTTCTTATCTCTCTTCCTTCCTGTCTGTCTGTTCCTATCTGTCCCTCTCTCTATCTCACGAAAGAAAGAAAGAAAGAAAGAAAGAAAGAAAGAAAGAAAGAAAGAAAGAAAGAAAGAAAGAAAGAAAGAAAGAAAGAAAGAAAGAAAGAAAGAAAGAAAGAAAGGAAGGAAGGAAGGAAGGAAGGAAGGAAGGAAGGAAGGAAGGAAGGAAGGAAGGAAGGAAGGAAGGAAGAAACTTAGAGGGCTAAGAAGGTACCTAAATAAGCATACTGGTTTGTGATCATTATAGAATGGTACAAAGTATGACAACTGTCTTTAACCTTAAAAGTTCAATTAGAGTAACTGTGTTATGTAGGGAGTTGAGGAGGATACTAAAAGCCACTTCTAGTCCAGAGGTCATCAGTACTGATCTGGGGAAATGATTAGTGTATGTAAATGCATCCCCCAATATAAAAGACCCAGATACTAGAATTCGTGACAATCGTGTTTGTGACCAGTTGTCATTTATACATTACTCAAGAGGCCACTTGCTGAGAAAAGAGAAATAAGATACAGTTCTTAGGGAGTTCATAAGTTAATATATAATAAATGGCAATTAATTATGAGAAGTGCTATAATAAATGAAGGTACAGAGAAGAGGGGAAGCTACTGAAAATAGAGCAAGTGACATCTGTGTTGAATCATTAAGTATAAATAGAAATTATTCAGCAATGAAGGTAAGAAGGATCTCTCAATTGGGAAAGCAGCATATTACATATATTAGTGATTATCTTTCTTTATTGTTCCCTTCCATTCCTCAAACAACAATAGTTAGGCAGGAAGGGAGGGAGGAAAGGAGGGAGGGACAGAAGAAAGGAGGGAAGGAAGGAGAGAAGGAGGGAGGGAGGGAGGGAGGGAAGGAGGGAGGGAGGGACAGAGAGAGAGGGGGAGATACTTACTCTATAAATAGTTATCATAGTGGGCAGCATAAATTGATGTTTGAATTCAGCTAGAGCTATTTTCACACCCTCTGGAGGCAGCCAAAATAGGAATTCAAATTCTACTTTCTGAGTTTTTTAGCAGTGTGACCTGGATTATGTCACTATCTCACTAGGCAGGTTCCCTTCTCCATGCAGTGAAGATAACCATACTGACCCACATTCCTGCCCCATGGATCATGTCATATAATATGATGCACATAAAACGGAGCTTTTTCAAAGTACAAAGCACATACAATTTTTTAAAATATTAGTCATCAATGAAACTTAAACAATATTTTAAGTTTAAGCTTCCAGAGGGGAATACTGGTGAGTTGCTAGCCAGAGCCTCAGTCGGGGTATTCTCGAATTTCAGGGAGCTTTGTGTTCAGTAACAGAGCCCGCTGTTAGATCGCTTTGGTTTTTATTTACGGGATGGGGGCAGAGATGAGAGGGCTTGGGTTTCCTGTGTCGACTTTCATCAGAGCCCCGACACTTCCTAATCACCTGCCCTGGGTCTCCTACGTGGTCGGGTTTTTTTTTTTTTTCTGATACATCATTTAAAATCAGAACTTTGATTCTGTCCCTTGGATGAATGATTCAGAAGACTATAGTTTTAGTTTTTGCTTTTAAACTTCTTATTATAGATGACCTTCCATCAGGCCCACATGAAATAACTTTAGGGAATTTTGAAACCCTAAGATAGAGAAAAGTTTCTGGGCCCCCAATTCATGTTTATGCTTTTCAGTAGCTTAAGATAGGAACACTAATCTGAGCCTCCTGGGGAAAGACTTCACTTTAACTTAGCGAGGCCACGCTAAGTCCAAAAACCAAAGCTATGCACACAGGCGGTGCTCAATAAATGCTATCCTGTGTTAATGACAAAGGAATACAAGGGTTTTCTTTGCTTCCTATGCCCTGCATTCAATGAACTAAACGGTGCCAACATGGTGATACAATAAATCATTCATGCATTCTTGTTGAATTTGGGCTGGTAATGCCAGTTGTAAGAAAAATCATGCTGCCCATGTACTCCCCGATCTAGCTGAGAACACTGGGATTTTCCCACATATCTAGGCTAAATTGACCTCTTCAATTCTTTTGTAAATAGCAGGAAAAAAAATACTAAAACATAGTAAAATACCACTAATAAATATTTATAGATAGTGCTATCAAAAATCTAACTACTAAAAATAAGATTTGCATTTACATCCCAACTCTGATACTTATTAATGTGGTCCTGGGTATGCATTTGAATTTGATGGACATTCATTCATTTATCAAATGTTTATGGGGCATGTATTATGCTCTAGATCTTACGCTAAGTTCTGCTCTCACCTCAATCAATCTCTTTTATGAATGGTGATAAAAATTACGAGGTCAAGTAAGGTTCACTAGGACACAAATGTGTGTTTTAAATTGGAAAAATATGCAGAGAATGAGAAAATGATGAACACATTTGTTTTATCTGTCCATTTTCTGAACTATGCACATTGGAAGGAAAACACTGTCTCATCTTATGTAAGATGCACACGGCAGGTCATTGTTTTTTTGAAGCCTCTTCTGTAGCCATGAATCAGGCGCCTAAACTCTATCAATTGGATGAACCGACCCTAGAGTCACAGGGACCAGGAGGGACTTTGCTGTTCTAGCGGTAAGTGCGGAAGGACTAGCTTCCTGCAGAATCAGGGGTGACCGGCCCTGCTCCTGG
The DNA here is from genome assembly GCF_036850995.1 of Saccopteryx leptura. Taxonomy (NCBI): domain Eukaryota; kingdom Metazoa; phylum Chordata; class Mammalia; order Chiroptera; family Emballonuridae; genus Saccopteryx; species Saccopteryx leptura. The sequence continues at coordinate 181,329,276 of NC_089508.1, forward strand.
CATTGGAGAACACGCTGAGCCTCAGGACCAGCACGACAAACTTCAGGGGCCTGGGCTTCACGATCATGGGGCTTTCTCAACTAGCTGGCCCAGGGCACAGTCCCCAACCTTAGTCTCAGCCTCCTCAGTAATTCTCCAAGCTTTCCTACATCCTTTGTGTTCATCAGCTCTGGGTGGTTTCTGATGCTGCATTTCTGACCGATAGAGGGGAGTAGTTCAGTCTCAGTTGGTAGTAAAATACCCTGATACCCATAGAAGATGTCATATGTTACCACCCTGGGACCAAGAGCAAATGACAAAGAGCTCTCCTCTCCCGGCAGAGATTCTCTGGCCTCTTCTCAGTTACAACGAACAGTGTCATTCTCACCTCTGACCCTTTCACGATGAGGCTGTGGGGGGGGGGGGGGGAGGCAGCAAGAAACAAGTCAAGAGACAGAAGAGTGTTTGAAGAAGAATAATTTCCTTGAGTTGCTGCACCATGAATAAATGGCTTAGTCATCAAATAATTTTTAAAGATGCCGTATACCATGTCTTCCCTTGGAAATATGAAAAACAAACAGACAAAATCTCTCTGGAGGGAAGTGGTTTAAGAGCTCTTTGTAACCTAGTACCTTGTACCTAAACTTATTTCGGGTGTACTATGGAAAATTATTTTCTAAAACACAGCAACGCTCTACCATCCAACATTGTGCTGAGTACATTTTTAGTCATGAGTCTCAAAGTCATATCTTCTAGTCATCTTGGATGAGATAATCCTAGAATTATGTTATGCATGGCAGCACGAGAAATAGTAGAAAATGCTGTTAACAACCCCTTTTTACCAGGGCTGTAGTAAGGCATCACTAAAATCATTTATAGAATTCTTAGCACATTATCTAGCACCTAGTGGACAATTAGTGTTGTTATTACAACAATTAAATTGGAAGTATTAAAAATTTAATTGTTTAATGATTGATAATGACTTACTATAAGCCCAACCAGGTAATAGATGGTTAATAAACAGTTACAGGTTAAGTTTCCTTTCCCTCATTGCTAAAGCACATTTGACCAAACAGGAAAGCTGGAGTTGTCCAAACTTCTCAACAGACTGTGAACTCAGGGAGGACAAGGGGCTGTGTCTGCTTCCGGCCAGCATAACCCCCTGAGAGAGCACATAGAACTCAATATGTACTATGATTTTTATATGTTGAGTAAATGTCCTTCTGTTTTTATTAACTTCACAGAGCACAGGATCAAGATTCTTTATTATCTATTCTGTAGAAATGTCATCAAAGTAAAATATCCAAAGGCAAACAAAAACAAAAAAAAAAAACTACCCCATTTTCTACATTTTATGACATTATTTGACAAGGCCCCAAATTCGTTTATCAGTTCAACTTCCACTGAAAAGTAAAAGACAAAGAAATGAGAACATCTTACTTCTGATTGTTAAGGTTACCTCTCAACAAGGGTGCAGATTGAATACTTGATCCTGAAACATTTGAGGACTTTCCCATTAAGCAATTTTCCACAATTAAATCCATATATACCAAATTACTATTGACTGCAGGGCAGAACAGCCTAACCAATTTCACAGAATTGCTTTTTAGTATACAGATTACATCCACACAGAGAACAGCGGATCGATCCGAGATGCCAGCTTCTAGGGCAAAGGGAAAAAGCTGGGACAATAGATTGATGTCAAAATGTCAAAAAAAAAAAAATCCAGAATATTTGTTTCATGGTTTCTATTTTGCAAAATGCCAAATATTTCATACTTTGTATCTTCAATATTCTTATTAGGATGATAACAGCAGTAATAATTCTTATGTTCTACTTATCAAAACTCTCTTAATATTGCTTTTCTTATCATGTCTTTCAGTATTTAGTACAGAATTTTTTTTTTTCCAAAAAAAAAAGTACCTGATAATTTTGGATCTTTTAGGATAGTTCAATGCTTTCCTTTGGTCTTAGAAAAATTATCCAAATTATTGGTTTGGTTTGTAGGGTCCCCATCTGACACTGTCCATAATAGTCAGGTTAAGCTATGTGTTAAGTTATTGCTACAACAATAAACAACCTCAAAATATCAGTGTCCTAACACAGAAAACTTTTATCTTTTTATTTACACAGTTTGCCACAATGCCATCTGACCAAACTTTCAGATCAACTGTCCTCCAAACAGTGACCTACATCCAGGCTGCTTAGCTCTCGAAGCTTTGCCAATACAATACAAATTGCCCTCATTTATCACGGGAGGACTAGATCATTGTGCATGAGCTTTACATTTCTTGGCCCAAATGCGACATTATTCACAAAGCTTACCCAACTAAGAGGGAAGTGGGATACGTATGTGAGCAAATGAACATTTAAGGAGTGAAACTGTCCCTTCGTCACCTCCTCAGCTGTTCATCCTTAGCTCTGCCACCCCGCAACCTGCTCTGAGCTCTTAGCTCTACACTGTTTCTTCAATAAGCCACACTCTCTTTTCTCATAGGGAATTTATGTGTTTACCTGTGTAGGGCATATTCTTTCCTGCCACATTCCTTTCCCTTTCCCCAACCTCTCTGAATAGATTTTCATGTTCTTGCCATCTCAGCTAAGCATTGCCTTCTCAGGGAATGCTTCCCCAAACTTCTCCCCTCCTGAAAACACCATTGCAGGTTTGTTTCCTTTGGAGGACTTAACCCTGAGCAGATCTGTGTTCCTCAGCGTGACTATCTGACTAAGGCTCGCCTATTCCTCTAGAGTAATGGCTGCAAGAGACCCTGTGCTATATTGATTTCATCAGTTTTATGTCCCCGGCACATAGAAAAATAATTGGTACATATGAATTTAATAAATATGTGTTATATGTTAAATAAATGAAGAATTTGATATTCAGAGAGATTATAACATATGACTAAATCCACCACTAATTCATGACAAAGCCAAGATTCGTACCTGGGTCTTCTGACTTCAAATTTTATTCTCTTTGCACAGTTCCCCAGTAGGCTAAATTTGGAAATAGGCAGATCCTGGAAAGGGGGCGACATGTCCCAGAAAGACTTTACTGTCAGAAAAAGAGAGAAAGAGAGAGAGATTTTCACCATCTGTTTTCACAGAACCCATAATTCCTTGAGCCTGAAGATCTTTGGGTATATAAGTTAATTACAAAGTAACTTCTGTCAACTTGAAACAGAGAAGGAAGCTACTGTTAAATAATGTCAGCCAAGAGAGCTTTCAGGCCTGACCTGTGGTGGTGCAGTGGGATAAAGCGTCGACCTGGGACACTGAGGTCGCCGGTTTGAAACCTTGGGCTTGCCCGTTCAAGGCACATATGGGAATCGAAGCTTCCTGCTCCTCCCCCTTCTCTCTCTCTCTGTCTCTCTCTCTCTAAAAAAATCAATAAATAAAATATTTTTTTTTAAAAAAGAGAGAGCTTTCAAACTTTGAAGACAAAGCATTTAAATGCTGGCTTTGTGGCTTCTTTCTATTGCCCCTCCATATTTATTTTCAGACTCTGGGGACAGACAAATCATATTGCCTGATCATGAGTCACCCTTTCTAAAAAGAACCCTGTTTGCATCTACAATAGTTATTGTTTCAGCTCGAGAATCAGTCAGGCTGAAACCGAGTTCAAGGGAGTGAAAAGCTTTTCCTCTTCCGATGGGTCACCTGAAATAAGGGGAAATTTCACTACGAGCTCATGAGTTAAAACAAAACAGTATTTTCTAAAAGTAGATGCACACTTATTCGGAAAAGCATTTAAAATATTTAAGAGTGCGAGGAATAAACCAAATTTCATTTGAAATCTTGCCTGCCGAACACCGTAATGACAGTTACCATTTGTATCTTGACAGTTAACCAGTGACTTTAAGGAGTTGAACGTTTTCAGAAGCAGAGCCACAAATTAAAGAGTGCAGGGTTGCAGTAATGAGCCACAGGTGTGAATACAAACTCTGCCACTTATCAGTCATTGTGTGACCCTGGACAATGACTTAATGTTTTTAACTTTTACTTTCTCAATCTGTAAAATGGTGTGTTTGCTTTGCAGGATGGTTATGAAGACAAACTGTAAAGTACCAAGGTCAAAGCAAGACATACCCAAGGATCTAAAGGGAAAAAAATAAAACACAATTTTATTTTCCCGTAGACTAAAGGTGCTGATAACCTGAAGCAAAGCTGGTGCACATAAGAAATAGAAAGTGGGGCCCTGGCCGGTTGGCTCAGTACTAGAGCATTAGCCTGATGTGTGGATGTCCCAGGTTCAATTCCCCATCACAGCACACAGGAGAGGCAACCAACTTCTTCTCCACCCCTCCCTCTCCCTCTTCTTTCTTTCTCTCTCTCTCTTCCCCTCCTGCAGCCATCGCTTGATTGGTTTGAGTGCATTGGCCCTGGGCGCTGACAATGGCTCCATGGAGCCTCCAACTCAGGTGCTAAAAATAGGTCAGCATGGCCCCAGATGGGCATGCAGAATATCAGCTGGTGGATCCTGGTTGGGGTGCATGCAGTAGTCTGTCTATCACCCTTCCTCTCACTTGGAAAAAGAAGGAAAACAAAAAAGAAATGAGAAAGTGGGAGGAGCAGTCCACAGACATCCCACAGTGAATGGCAAGGCCAATGCCTCCTGCTTCTTTTTTGATTAGCAGTAATGACTGCTGAGGCTGAATTGCCTTTTAGATAACTCGGAAGTTTCAGTTTACTGAAATTATCTGCAAAGGGATTCTCCAACAAAATAAATTGTCTGTATTATATGAAGACAGAACTATCATTTATTGAGCAAAGTGAGAGGCAAGAGGTTATACTGGGTCCTTTGCATCCAACATTTTATTAAATCCTCTTAACAGTACAAAGAGGTTGTTGCTGTTACTGAACCACTTTTTGCATATTAGAAAACTTAAATGTGTATAAGAACACTCATTCATTTGTTGGCCATAACTTTAAGAATGTTAACAATAATAGGATCACATAACATGGCCGTGAAATACAATAACATCATCAAAAATAGGCAAGGGGACAGTATAAAAGAAGGGAGAAAAGATGTGTAATCTTTGCAAAAATGCCAATGAAAAATATAGCCAAAATGTATTGCCTTAACAAGCTTTTAAATCCAAAAAGTGAATATAATCCAACCATCGCAAGTTTAGGTGATTTGCCCAAGCAGCTACATGTAATAATAGAGGTTCTTAGATCTGTCTACAAATTTGAAATCTGAAGTTGCTGGGTAGTATTCTTTTGTATTGGAACATCAGCATTTATTATTATTTTTTAATCTTACAAAAATGTGCTCACAAGAGTACAGTTACAATTTTAAAAGCAAAATATAATGTCTACTTCATAGACAATGAACTTTAAAAAATGGTGCCAATCATACCACACATCTAAATTGAACAATATGAGCTTTCGAACATCACGTGATTCTTGCAAGAGTGCTTGAATCTGGCAAGAAGGCGTTATATTGCCTATTTCACTTACAGAATAGGTTAGATTACAGATTCACTTAGTACTAGAAGAAACAGCTAGACTTTTCATACTTTAAATTCAGTGTTCTCTTTACAGTACTGTATTTTTTATTTCTCTCCTGAGAACAACCTTAAAGTATTTTAAAACTCTTTAAAATACATGTCCTGGAGCCAAAAAAATTTACAGAACCCTTAAAAAATATTTTGTACATTCAACTAAAAAAAGTCTCTGTTTTGAGACAATACCATGTGTAGCTTATATAGCTCTGCCTAGCGATTCATAGGATGAGATCCTAAGTGAGATTTATGACAAAGCTTCCCTAGCATTGGTGCAGCCTTCCTGGATGAGGAAGAACTTTTCCGACTGACTTTGTGAGATCTATACTTGAAGTTATTAGGGACTATTTTAGTGAGAAATCAAAACGACTGCCTTCCTCACCATGAATGATATTTGACTTCAGAAAGAAAATGTAATTAACTGACTCACAGTACAATCGCTCTAAATTAATCAAGAGTAGACAGACATTAATTCAGAAGGGGAAAATCCATCAAGAGCAAACCAAGTTCAACACTGTAGAATCATTAATATCCATTTTACAAGACTGAATGCCATTGGCTCTTGCCAGCCAACAGCCTGGCGCACTCACTCTCTCTTCTCCCTGCCACTGGTCCATGGAAACACGCAGCTTACTGAGTTTGTTTTCTAATGACTTAATTTGTTTCTCATTAAGGGCTGTGTGATGGTCATAATGGATTGGTGCTTAAATGAGAAGAATTTATTAAAACAAAAAAGCTTTTCATTCAAAATATTTAACCTTACTCTAGACTTCTATTTTGATCAGAACTTGTTTAGACCTTTATGCTCAGTTTGATTTACAAGAAGTATTGGAAATGACTAGAACATTTCAATAGTAAAGTAGCTGACCCTGTTTTGCTGAATAACCAGAGTGTGGCTGAAAAGAAAACCTGGAATAAAATGCAAATCATATCATCTTTCAACTATAGGTCATAAACAAGTCACTTTGACTCTCTGAGTCTCAGTTCTTTTATCTGCAAAATCTGGTGGCTATCTACATGCCAGAAAGTTGTGAGGTTTAACTGAAATGAAGCATTTAGTTGTTTTGTAAACTCTAAAGTACTATACTAATGAAGTTTTTTGAGACAGAAAGCCATAGATTCAAATCTTGGTTCCTGTAACATACTGGCTATGTGATTGCTCTTGGGTAAACAGCATATCTTTCAGGGTTAAAGATATGTGGTCTATAACAAGATAAGACTAATTCCTTATAAGACTTTCATGTAAAATAGCAATAAAGGCTCAACTGTGACATACATAGTTGTCCCTCAATAAAAGTAATCATTCTTGTTTTAATTATTGTTGTTATTATTATGATGTTTAGTAAGTTGATACCTTTCTTCAAGTCCAACATTATGAGATTCTTAGACAACAGCAGTGGAATAATCATAATAGGAAGATATAATACAAAAAATCTTGGGCAGAAACCAAGAAAAAAACAAGGTAGGGTTGAGAGAGAGAGGAGCTTTCTCTGCTTAATATGTGATTTTTGTGCACCATGCAAATTTATGTATTTGACAATTTTTGTGAAATATTCACTGTTGAGCATGCAAAGGAATGTTAGACATAATCCTTGCTGTCAGAAAGCTTCATATCTAATTAGATAGATGATTGATAGATAGATAGATAGATATAGATATAGATAGATAAAAGTTTATATTTATGTATGTATATATGTGGACACACACATTATCTACATATGTATTATATATGTATGTGTAGATAATAGATATTCATATGTTTTATACACACTGAATTCCATTTTCCTTTAAAAATTAAGCAATAACATGTCATAAGACAGTAAATTGGGCAAATGAAATAACTATGACAGACAAGAAGTGCTCAAATATAGAAACAATGCCTGTTTTTCACTGTATTGAGTGAATTCTTTTTCCCACAGTGTTTTTTCAAATATAGTTATTACATAAATTAATCTATCAACACATGGTTTATTCCAAACACTGGATTCTGAGGACTGGAGCTTAGCTTTATGCCTTTGTTCTTCTCCTGTTTTCCTTGCTTACCTGGAATAAAAAATAAGGGAGAGTTCCTACCTATGCCTACCAGTAAACATCTGCAGATCTGATAGCACCCTTAAGCTTCCAGTCCCCGAAGGTGACTCCCTCGGTATTGGCAATGGCAGAGGGCTTCTTCTCCTGCTGCTCCTGGCTGAGCGCCCACTCCTCCTCCAGCCTTTCACGTCAATTCTACCTCCACTTTGAAGTCGCTCACCCCTACTCTGGTAGAATGAATTGTTGATTCCTTTGTTGCACCTTGACATCATGAATTACCGTATTCCAATTCCGGTGATCTGGTTACCCATCTATCTCTATCTTCTCTACTAGTCTGTGAGTTTTTCCAAGGCAGGGACTCTTTTTGTTCTGTTTTTTTGTTTTGTTTTCTACCTCTCCCTCTTTGTGTCCCCAGGGCTGTCAAGTAGTAACCACTTTAAAATTAAATCGGCCTGAAACGTAGTTTCTTTCCAATAACCTTTGTCTTAAAATATGTCTTGAATTACAAGAGATTAGAAAGAAAACATGCATGTTGAATAATGTCAACTCCTATTACATAGTACTTATTATATGACAGGTATGACACTGTTATTAACCCTATTTTATAAATTAAAAAAACAAGAACAGAAAACAGAAGCTCAGGGAGATAACGGGACTGTTGAAAAGTTATTCTAGCCAGAGGTGGGATTCAATCACTGGTCTGTCAACTCTGAATTAGTAGGTCAAACGAGAACTAATTTAGGGTAATCTGCTCAACTGTCATTATGCTCAGAAAAGGGCACCGATGCGGTGATTCAGAACTGTGGAAGCTACAAATCTTAACACAAGTTGAGAAGAAAATAAAGGTGAGCAGAACCACCCACGTTGCCGCTCTTAACAAAACATGTGCTTACTTATTAATGAAGACGCAAGTGAGTTTGTTCTTTTTGGCAAGGTGAAGACAATCGGGTCCATAGAAATTAAGACGCTGTGCTGTCGGCTCCTGGAAAAGAGCTAAACTAGAACTTCTGACTGCTAACACAATTGTAAGAGAGGAGATAATTACTTTGGTTAAATGTCACTGATAACTAATGGGGACAATTTGATTTTTGCTAAACACGAAGAACTCTGTGACTAATAACCTAAAGCAGAGTTCTGTCAGAAAGGACAATGAAGAAATCCTGTATTCCAGACTATTCTTTGTGAGTCAAGACAAAAGGAACAGCAGCCTTCCAAGAGCGCTGAGGACGTCCCTGGAAATGTCCTCCTTCCTTTCCTCGTGTTGCCTGATCTTTCTGTGTGGGGAGAGCATGATCTCATGCTCAGAGTGCTACCGGACAATCTCAGGCATGGCGAAGCAGCAAAAAGCTATTGATGACTTTGTGAAATACTGTGGCTAGAGGCTTTCGCCCTTGACCATTGAACAATGTTGAGAAGTATATCTGTATGTCTGTTTTGAAATTGAACTTCCCTTTTTGGAAGAACAACATTGCAGAGGTGGCCAGTGAGAAGATCAACAACTGTTAAGGACTTACATACCCACAAGATTTGCTCACAGGCCTACATGCCTGCATGCATGTGCGTACACTCGAACACGTGCACACACTGTATGCTTGTCCTAGAACTGCTATTCAGTATGCTATCATCCGATGGTGTTACCTGAACTGGTTGCTTGAGAATGACCTTTCTTGTCATTGAAGACTAGCTAGATCAGGGGTCAGGAAAACTTTTTGGCTGAGAGAGCCATGAATACCACATATTTTAAAATGTAATTTCATAAAAGCTATACAACGACCCGTGTACATTATGCATTATACATGAAAAATTTGGTGTTGTCCCGGAGGACAGCTGTGATTGGCTCCAGCCACCCACAACCATGAACATGAGCGGTAAGAAATGAATGGATTGTAATACACGAGAATGTTTTATATTTTTAACGTTATTATTTTTTTTTTATTAAAGATTTGTCTGCGAGCCAGATGCAGCCATCAAAAGAGCCACATCTGGCTCGTGAGCCATAGGTTCCCGACTCCTGAGCTAGATGGTCACCGGTCCCATTTTGTCTTTGTGGGAACAGAGAAAGACTACCTTTCCTAATCTCTTTTGTATTGTAGTTAGGTAATGTGACCATGTTCAGGCCAAGTGAATATGAACAGAGTGACCAACGCTGCTTCCAGGTCTAGCATTAGAATGTCTTGTCCAATGCACCTCCCAACCCCAGCACGACCCCAAGCCTTCCTAACCTGCCTGGTGGATGACATTAACCTGACTTTGAAGCCTCAACATGATAGAGACAGGAGATATAAAGAGCCTGGGTTCCTGCATCCCCTGCCTCAGACTTCAATGTGAGTGAGAAACAAGCTTTTCTGATAAGCCACTGAGCCCTTAGAATTTATTTTACCGCACCATAGACGACCTACTCTGGTTAACAGGAAATTTGGTAAATTATAATTGCTTTGAAATGATTGAAACACAATATGGTCTCACAGTGATAAAATGTATCACATATGTTTCTACTATCTAGAACAAGGTATGACTCCATCTTTCATAATGGAGGGCACACTGACGTCGTGTACTGTATGTAGGGAAAGAAATCTATATAGAATGGCAATAGCTGTTTTGCATACAGACAGGACATTTTATATCAAAATGATTTTGGAGTATTTTATGGAGAAGGAAAGTAAAACATATTTTTTTCTGCTTAATAACTATCTAATTAGCCTTTAGGCTTAAATTTGTAATGACTTTTCTACTAAGCCATCAACTATAATGGAAAACCTTTTAGAAGGACATTTGCAAAGATGTGCTTATAGCAGTTTATTTCTAAAATTAAAGGACATACATTCCAAAAAAAGTGTTGGATACTTCCATTAAGCAAATTTCAAAATGTATTCATGTCTTTGATATGTTAATATGCCTTATGTATCTCCAAGAAAGATCTGTTGTATGGTGCACTAACCCAATTTCTTTGACCCCTGAACTGTCTCTATCCTCCCCCAGCCTGCCTCTACCTCATACACACATGGAGAATTCGCGTTCTGAGGAATGTACTTTGAAAAAGAAAATGACTTAGAATTATTGCAAACTCGTACCATTATAATGAATATGGGACAATATCCTAATGGGAAGGTACCAAGTCTTCTCTAAATAGAAATTGGGTGATTGGAATCATTAAACTCCTGACATTGTCTCCAACTTAATATTTGGAATAGGAAGCATTACAGACTTCGTTTAACCACAATGGCTGGAAAATGTTCAAGAGCACTTTCTGGTGAACCCGTTTATTCAATGAAACTTTTCTATGGCAGGGTTGCTCCTGCTGGGACACAGGAAATTTTCTCTGAAACTTTGCTTCGCTGTGCACAGAAGCGCTAGCTGCACTCCCAATTATCTAGTTTGAAACGTACAGAATTTACCTATCACAAACCTTCAAAGTCACTGCCATACGAGATGCAGCCATGTCAATACAAATTGTAGGAGATATTATAAAAAAGGGCACAGTTGCCTCTGACTAATTCTTCTAAGCAGAATGAAAGTAGAAAAAAAGAAAAATATTTTCTTTCCTATGTATAGAGTTTTGAAGGCAATGCCAGTTGTTTCTAAACTAATTTTTGGTTAGTAATATAAAAAACCAATGGTGGTTTTGACAAACAGCTGGTTAATTAAAGTGCTTATCAACTGAACTGATAGTTAAAATGTGAAATTTAAGCAGCTTCCATTAGCAAGCAAAATAAATCTCCAATGAATTTAGGCTACAAGATATGTTTTTCTCCTTCCCTATCAAAACTGCAGAATTACAATGAAGAAAATATGACATTGTGTTCATTTAAACTATTTGTCTGATGTTGGAATGGAGAAATTCCCTCCAGACCCTGAACCTTGTGAAACTTTCTCCTTCTATGATTCCAGAAACTACGTGATTAAGGGACTCTGAGGAGAAAGCCATGGATCCTCTAAAGCAGGGGTAGTCAACCTTTTTATAACTATCGCCCACTTTTGTATCTCTGTTAGTAGTAAAATTTTCTAACCACCCACTGGTTCCACAGTAATGGTGATTTATAAAGTAGGAAAGTAACTTTACTTTATAAAATTTATAAAGCAGGGTTACAGCAAGTTAAAGCATATAATAATAATTACTTACCAAGTATTTTATATTGGATTTTTGCTAAGTTTGGCAAAATAAATTTTTATAAAACAACTTAGTATAGTTAAATCTATCTTTTTTAAAAAAATTTTTAATTAATTGTGTTTACATAGATTCTAGGGTCACCCCGAATGCATCCCCCTCCCCATTCCCCTCAACATCTCCCTTGCCCCCCCTCCCGACAGCACCCTCCCCCCTTCCCTTCAGGTTTATCCCATCCTATCATCCCCTTTCCCTCTGCCCTCTTTTCCTCTGCTCCCTCTGCTCCCTCCTCTGTCTCAATTTCGTTCCCCAGTTCTCATTATTTCTTGGATTCCTCAAATGAGTGAGGTCATATGATATTTTTCTTTCTCTGCCTGGCTTATTTCACTCAACATAATAGTTTCCAGGTCCCTCCATATTGTTGCAAAAGGTAATATTTCCTTCTTTTTCATAGTCCCATAAGTATGCCATTGTATATAAGTACCACAGCTTTTTCATCCACTCATCCACTGATGGACACTTGGGCTGTTTCCAGATTTTGGCTATTGTAAACAATGTTGCCATAAGCACGGGAGTGCATTTCTTTTTTTCAGTCGGTGATATGGTGTCCTTGGGATATATTCCTATAAGTGGGATGGCTGGGTCAAAGGGCAGTTTGATTTTTAATTTTTTGAGGAATCTCCATACTGTTTTCCACAGAGGCTGCACCAGTCTGCATTCTCTCCAGCAGTGCAGGAGGGTTCCCTTTTCTCCACATCCTCGCCAGAACGTATTCTGTGTTGTTTTGTTGATGAACGCCATTCTGACTGGTGGTGAGGTGGTATCTCATTGTGGTTTTAATTTGCATTTCTCTAATGATTAGTGATGTTGAACATTTTTTCATTTGTCTATTGGCCATCTGTATGTCCTCTTTGGAGAAGTGTCTATTCATTTCTTGTGCCCATTTTTTGATTGGATTGTTTGTCTTCCTGGTGTTGAGTTTTACAAGTTCTTTATAAATTTTGGTTATTAATCCCTTATCAGATGTATTGTTGAATATGTTCTCCCATTGTGTGGTTTGTCTTTTTATTCTGTTCATATTGTCTTTAGCTGTGCAAACCTTTTTAGTTTCATATAGTCCCATTTGTTTATCCTGTCTTTTATTTCATTTGCCCGTGGAGATAAATCAGCAAAAATATTGCTGTGATAGATGTCGGTGAGCTTACTGCCTAAGTTTTCTTCTAGGATGCTTATGGTTTCACTATTACATTTAAGTCTTTTATCCATTTTGAGTTTATTTTTGTGTGTGGTATAAGTTGGTGGTCTAGTTTCATTTTTTTTGCAGGTAGCTGTCCAGTTTTCCCAACACCATTTGTTAAAGAGACTGTCTTTACTCCACTGTATGCTCTTACCTCCTTTATCAAATATCAATTGTCCATAAAGCTGTGGGTTTATTTCTGGGTTCTCTGTTCTGTTCCATTGATCTATATGCCTGTTCTTATATCAGTACCAAGCTGTTTTGAGTACAATGGCCTTGTAGTATAACTTGATATCAGGAAGTGTGATACCTCCCACTTTATTCTTCTTTTTCAAGATTGCTGAGTGGGAATACAGGGAACATACCTCAACATGATAAAGGCCATCTATGACAAACCCACAGCCAACATTATAATTAATGGACAAAAATTAAAAGCAATTCCCCTAAAATCAGGAACAAGGCAGGGGTGCCCCCTTTCACCACTCTTATTCAACATAGTCCTGGAAGTCCTAGCTACAACAATCAGACAAGAAGAAGAAATAAAAAGCATTCAAATTGGGAAAGAAGAAGTAAAACTATCATTATTTTCAGATGATATGATACTGTATATAGAAAACCCTAAAGTCTCAATCAAAAAACTACTGGACCTAATAAACGAATTCAGCAAGGTGGCAGGATATAAAATTAATACTAAGAAATCAGAGGCATTTTTATACACAAACAATGAACTGTCAGAAAAAGAAATTAAGGAAACAATCACTATTGCAACAAAAAAAATAAAGTACGTAGGAGTAAGTTTAACCAAGGAGGTTAAAGACTTGTACTCAGAAAATCATAAGACATTGATAAAAGAAATCACGGAAGACACAAATAAGTGGAAGCATATACCGTGCTCATGGTTAGGAAGAATAAACATAATTAAAATGTCTATATTACCCAAAGCAATTTATAAATTCAATGCAATACCAATTAAAATACCAATGACATACTTCAAAGATATAGAACACATATTTCAAAAATTTATATGGAACCAAAAAAGAACACGAATAAATCTATATCTTTATTTATACTTTGGTTGCTCCACTACCACCCACAATGAAAGCTGGAACGCCCACTAATGGGCGGTAGGGACCAGGTTGACTATGACTACTCTAAAGCATGCAGGAAAACAAAACAAAGAACTCAAATAAATATAGTGATGTTCAAACTCCAAGACTGAGCCTTCTCATAACATTGTACCCATCACTTCCATCGCCACTACCAACCACCAAAAATAACAGCATTAATAGTAGCAAATTAGTAAGTTTTTCTACAAAGCAGCTCTTGTGTTCATTTAATATAGTAGCTGTTAAAATTAAACATATCCCCAAATCACCTGAAGGATATATTAAAACACAGATTTCTGAGTCTTACCCCTAGAGTTTATTATTACTATTATCATTATTATTATTGGTTTTAGAGAGAGAAAGGGAGGGACAGAAACATCAATTTGTTGCTGCACTTCTTTATGCATTCATTGGTTGATTGTTGTATGTGCCTTGACCGGGGGATTGAACCCACAACCTTGGTATATCGAGTCAACACTTTACCCAATTGAGCTACCCAACCAGGGCCCAAAGGTTTTGATTCAGTAGGTCTGAGATCAGTCACAAGAAATTATATTTCTTTTTTTAAATTTTATTTAGGCAGCCTGGATAGAGCGCAGTGGATAGAGTGTCGGACTGGGATGTGGAAGGACCCAGGTTCGAGACCCCGAGGTCTCCAGCTTGAGCGCGGGCTCATCTGGCTTGAGCAAAAAGCTCGCCAGCTTGTGTTCAGGGTCGCTGGCTCAAGCAAGAGCTTACTCGGTCTGCTGAAGCCCCCCAGTTAAGGCACATATGAGAAAGCAATCAACGAACAACTAAGGTGTCGCAACGAGAAAGTGATGATTGATGCTTCTCATCTCTCTCCGTTCCTGTCTGTCTGTCCCTATTTATCCCTCTCTCTGACTCTCTCTCTGTTCCTGTTAAAATAAATAAATTAATTTAAAATTTTATTTAGGCAATTAATATCAATGGGGTGACATTGATCAATTAGAGTACATAGATTCAGAGAAAACATCTCCAGATCATTTTGACATTTGATTATGTTGTATACCTATCACCCAAAGTCAAATTGTCCTCTGTCACCTTCTATTTGGTTTTCTTTACGCCCCTCCCCCTGGTAACCACCCACCACACTCTTGTTCATCTAACAGTTTCCCAGATGATGCTCATGTGGTTGATCTGGGGACACACACTTTGAGAGAAACATTTAAAAGATGTGAATAGAATTTCACTCACTGAAATTTAATGCAGACCCTGTTATGATGCAAATATAGTTCTGAGTAGTCTTATTTTTCAAAAATCAAAATAGGAAAGTATGACAGCTAAATGTGATGAGAGAGAGAAATAACTACGTTATATTGAATGTTACATGATTACCATAGGCATGGGTCCAGTCTGATTTATCCCTGACAGTGGCTAGGCGCCCTGCTAGGTAATGTGAGTTAATTAAACCAGATAATTTCCCATCTCCTGTTTGTACTTTTCACCATATCCATTCCTCCCCCTCTTTTAGGTAATGACATCCTTCTTCCATTCTCTGAAATATACTTCTTCAACCCACCACATGGCTAACTTCTGTGGTACTTTAGAGCTAATCTGAAAAGTCACCTTTTGCAAGAGGCGTGTCTCTTGAAGTATGTCCTTACTCCTTTTGCCAGTGAGAGCATACTGTGATCATCTATCTACCATGGCCCTTAACAGAGCATCCGGTAATTTTCTGTTGAAGTACTTGTCCGTTGCCTGACGCTGTGAACTCCTGAACAACAAGGATCTGATCGGACTGGAGCTTGTATTTCCAGCCACCAAGATAAATCCTTGATGATATATTTGAATTTTTTAAATAATGTTTTTATCGTTGTCAAACTAAACCTGGAAGTTTTGTTTCATTTGCTTTGTGCTTTGGAATATAAATGTTTTTGTTCGTTCATTCAAATTTTCATTGACTGATCCCTAAGTGCCAAACACAATCCATATATTGAGGAAGACACCCAAGAAATGTCTATGCTCATATGTCTCAGGATTTGGTACGGATGCAGATTAGTCTGAAGACAATTACCAAGTAGTGTGACAAAGACCTTGGGCTAGTAAAAACTGACAAAATTAAATATATATGAAGACCATTTGAACCT
Organism: Saccopteryx leptura; assembly: GCF_036850995.1. Classification (NCBI taxonomy): domain Eukaryota; kingdom Metazoa; phylum Chordata; class Mammalia; order Chiroptera; family Emballonuridae; genus Saccopteryx; species Saccopteryx leptura. Next base: position 181,345,346 of record NC_089508.1, read on the forward strand.
ACTTGGGTTAGAAAAAAATTCCTGAAAACAGTTGTTTCTAAAGTAGAGATTATTGGGATAATCTGTTTTTCCTAGGTGTTTTATATATTGTTTTTTTATGTTCACATGGAGCATGCCAATTACCGATGAGGCCATTGTTAGGAAACCCAGAAAGTTTTACTTGATATAAAATAAGAATCAGAAAGAAGGAATTCATAACCTAATTATGTGATATCAGACACTTAACTCTTTTATGTAAATAATTTTGGTCCCTTGTATTTGAAATATTAAAACACCTTTTTCCTGACCTAAGATTTTTATTCACTCATTTTGCATGCAAATATATAGATTTGAGAAGTTAATTGCTTTCATTATGATGTCACTATTTCTCCTATCACGTTTAACTGTCAAACCATGCTATTTTAAAATTTGAAGATAAGACTACTCAGAACAACTGTATTTGTATTACAATAGGGTACGCATTAATAATAGGATGATTCATTACTCTTTTAGTATCACCTTTACCTCTGAATTGTCTTTAAAGCTTAGGTGTCACAATGCAGTCTTCTGGGCCCAGGGTAATTGGCATTTAAGAGATTTATCAGACACCTAAAACCAGGCAGTGGCCAGAGGCATAAAAAAGGGTGAAGATCATAAACTCAAATAATAAAATGAAAAGGTTTCATCCACAGCGCGTGAATAATTCACAAATACCAAATTGCTATTTGCAGTTATCCCCATCACCACCCATTCTCCTTACACAGAGCCTTTTTTTTTCTCTCTGTTTATCTTATATCCTGTATATCGAACAGGAACCAAGTGCGACCACCTTAAAGAGGAGATTGTATAGCCACAGGCACAAAGAAATGCACATACATTATTAAAGTGAGGAATATTTGACAAGTGTAAAAGATTTAAGTCTACCTCCCCCTAACGCCTTTAGCTCATTTTTATTTCTCTCTATTCTGATTTAAGGGACAATGCCTTATTCTGACTTCCATCCCTGGCTGAATATTACAATCACGTGTTGTGGTAGACATTACAGCCTCCCCCCCCCCCCAGATGTCTACATCCTAGTCCCTGGAACCTAAGAATATGACAGATTGCATAGTAAAGAAAAATTAAGGGTGCAGATCCATAGTTTTTTTAAGCTCCCTAGAAGATTCTGATATGCAGCCATGTTTCACGCTGCTGCCCTAAGTACCTTCTGTCACTGCTCCCCAGAAAGAACTAAATGGCCTCAGAATGAACCTGACCAGGCGGTGGTGGCACAGTGGATAGAGCGTCAGACTGGGACGCGAAGGACCCAGGTTAGAGACCCCGAGGTCGCCAGGTTGAGCGTGGGCTCCTCTAGTTTGAGCAAAGCTCACCAGCTTGGACCCAAGGTCACTGGCTCGAGCAAGGGGTTACTCAGTCTGCTGAAGGCCTGTGGTCAAGGCACATACGAGAAAGCAATCAATGAACAACTAAGGTGTCGCAATGAAAAACTGATGATCGATGCTTCTCTTCTCTCTCCATTCCTGTCTGTCTGTCCCTATCTATCCCTCTCTCTGACTGTCTCTCTTTAAAAAACAAAAACAAAAATGAACTCTTCGTGGTTGGTAAGGCGGGGCCCCAAGGATGTCCTGTCACTCACTCCAGGTGTGGTCCCAGGAGGAGAGCACCTGCGTCTCCTGGAACTTGTTTGAAATATATGATCTGTGCTCCAAACTGACTGGGCCAGAATCTGAATTTTAATATCCCAACTAGATGATTTTGTATGCATATTAAATTTTAAGAAACATTACGGGTATACAACATAATCAACAGTTCAAATGCTATAGAAATATTTACCTGAAACCTATGTACTGTACTCTTATTCATCAATGTCACACTGATAAATTTAATTTTCTAAATAAATTTTTTAAAAAAGAAACAATATGCATTGGCAGTTGCCTCCTTAATTGAAAATGTTTCTGCTTTTTGCAATAATTTTTAAATCATTACCTAAATAAAAAATTTTAAAGCCAACCCTCAAGGCTATGAGTTCCTTGAAGAAACTGTTCTCTTCTTTTCTTCTCTCTCTCTTCCTTCCTCCCCCACCCTTTCTTCCTTTGATTATCCTCAGTGCCCAAGTCACATCATATTTAACTCACTATCCCGCTGAATCAATAATTGTAACCACAGCAACAACAGTAATTCACTGAAATGTACACTATTATAACATAAAAATGTAAATTAAAATGCTAGAAAAAAAATCCTATGTTTTTAGACTCAGTGATCTATTTCTTTCTATTCCAGACTAACTTATCTTAGACTCTAGAAATGTGGTCTGATATTTATTAGCTTACTCTGAACATTTCTAAATCATTGCAAACCTCTCTTGGGATTTTGCCACCATGAGCCAAAAGATTCAATGATCAGAAACCTCTTCTTTACATCAAACTGAAATTTCTTTTATGATGTTTATCATTTTAAAAATCCAGCCTTGTGAAAGAAGCATCCTGTATTAGAATTACAGTTACTTCTGTATAACTCTTTCCCTCCTTTGACCTGGGGTCAGAGACACCAATGACAATGACAGAGTAAGATTTGAAAGTGAGAAATATGAGATTGCACACTGTGCTGTCATCCCCTCCCCTCTGCCCATGAAAATATTACCAATCCACCAGATTCTCTCCTATCCTGAGCCCAAGACTCACTTCTAATAGCTTCTCAATGCTGTACTTTAGAAACCACTTAAATGCTAAACTAAAAAAAAACTAACAAAAGCAGCTCAGTGCTCTTGAATTTTTTTTTTACCTTGACCATTTCACTTAAGTTTCAGAACAAAGCAAAGAGCTAGATGGTATTCTTCCCATTTTGCAAATGAAGACACTAGAGTCTAGAGGGCACGAGTAACTTATTCAAAGCCATGCTGTTGGACAGAGGTGGGAACAAGGTTTGAGCTGAGGTTCCTCAGAATCCAGGCCCTATGCTGTGAAGACTGTTGCCTGCAGTTATATACGGCGTGATCAGTTGACCCAGGAAATAACAGGAAGCCACGTGTTAAAAGAATTTCCTTTAAGAGGTCTTAGAAAGAACCCCAGTGGGTCCAGTTGACCATATGGTTCTTTCCCAAGTAGCTGAGTGTTTTATAAAACTGTGCTATGTTCAATGAAGAAGATCACTTATCCAACACATTCCCACTCTAGAAATCTGTCCCTGCAGAGCATGGTGTGGCCCTGCTTCAGTGACAGTCCACACTAAGAAACAAACCATGCTGGTTTCAAACCACTAGCCTGGCGGCGGAATTCCAGTTATTTACAGAAAGCGCACAAGTAACTTCCAGTTACACAGGGAATCTTTATACCATGTTTACATATATTTTGCCACCTGCTTTTTTCATTGCTTCCAGCATCATTAAGATGCTGAAACAAATAAAATGAGGATTTGCCCAAACTCTCACTATCTCTGTTATTGCGGAGAAAAGGAAGGGGAAAAGGAAACTTCATGAGGGTAATCTGCTATATTTAACATGCAAATACAGGCAAATGGTTTCTGCTTGGAGACCATTAGTCAACTCTCTTCCTCAAAGATATGTCTGTCTATTCACTAGTTGGCAATGACCTCTGTTTCCCACCAAGAAAGGCTGTTCCTTCAGGAAATGTCACACAGTCTTGCAGATTTTGGTCACCCCTGTGTCTAGGCATAAGTGACAGTATCTGATAAGAGAGAAAGATGCAATTGGTCCAATATGCCACTGATTTTTAAGATGCCCCAAACAGGGAAAGCAGAGGTTAAAGATCATGGCCAGCTACATAATAATTAATTAAAATAGTTTTATTGCAAGGACTGAAATTCATACTCAGGAATGCCAAGCTATGGCTCAAGCTCCACCAACTATCGAAATTGGTGACACTGGGCAAGTTGTTTAACAGCTGTGTACCCCAAACTCCTTCAGGAAAATGGAATAATATCTGAATTCAGGATTATGAAATAAGACTCCTTAGCCTCATTAATTTTTCATTTTGTCCATTTTAGGAAAGTTATTGTACAGGCTCAACAGTCTGCAAAAATACGATGTTCTAATGGGGTCCGCAGCTGACCGTGAAGACATCTAGACCCCACTCTCAAGACTGTTCTAAAGATAACCTTTACTTTAGCTTAGCGAGCTTGTTTTGCTTCTGTAAACTTGCTTGACTAGGTGCCTGTTTCCTGCTCTTCCATTCCGACCTAAGCCATCAGGATGTGGTTTTTGCCTTTAAAAGCAGATTCCTGAGCTCATTTGGGGCCACGGGTTTTGAGGACACTAGTCCACTTGTGGTCGCTGGCTTTTAAGAAAGACTCCTGAATTTGGCTACATTTGTGTGGCAGATTTTGTTCCTCATTTTCCCGATACAACTATTATAAAACAAAAGTAAGTTAATGCATGCCAAGTGCTTAGCATACTCCCGAGCGCTTCCTTTTTTGGGAGCCAGACTTCAGATGATTTCCTTCACATCCTCAGCTGTATGTATTCTGTGCCCTGTAAGTCAAGGTGTTCGAAGTGCATATTCCCATTCCCATTTAATGTTTAATGTACGTAGCAACAGCCTGAAACAAGAGACCTCAGCTGCCACACAGTACAATGAAATGCACTTCATTCAAGAGTGACCGGCTTCCTCTGAGTGCCTACAATGAGACAGGTGAAAGAAATGAGCAAACCTCTGCTTTCAAGACACTTAAAATGTAGCATAAAAATTAGTTAACTGAACCATATAGCCCATTAAGTTACACAAAAGGAATGTATACCACAGAGGCGTGACCAGGAAATGAAGCTAGGCAAGGTAGGATTTCAGGTGAGCGTTGAATAACAAAGAACATTTTAACAGGAAGACAGGAAAGTAAGGGATGGCGGTAGGCAGATAATTTAGAGACAGATTATGAGGAATCCAGAATGCCAGCATTTAGATATATGATATTTTGACTGGCAGGAACTTAATAAGGCATACAAAGTAGGCGAGTGGCAGAAGTATATCAATAGGAATAAGTCATAAAGTAAAGATTAAAGTCTGCACCTTGCCAGTTGTACCCAATTTTAATTCTGCTAATATTAGCATGTGGAGGCTGACATATTTTCTATTCATTTGGAAATGTATGTGGGCACATATACATTATACATGCATTTCTATGCATGGCTTGCCTATGCAAAGACATATAGCAGGAGGAACTTCTGAAATGTCAATGTAAGAAACTCTCAGGACAATCATCTCTGCAAAACAAAAATTACATTGCTCAAAGCTAGTATAAAAACACAGTTATTTAAAGCCGCTAGAAAGTATCCTAAGGTCATGTAGCAAATGAAGAAATAGTCACAAGAAAAATTGACTTTATTTCAGTATGAGAAGTGAGAGAGTCTGCAGTATTTGGATCATGACCTACTACTCCCTTTCTCCCCTCATCCAGCTCCTCATGATAACAGTCCACTTGGACTAGTGCAGCCAAGAACACAGGGCTTACCATTCCCCTCCCACTGCCCCAGCTACTGCTATGAAGTAGTAGTCATAGTATTGGAACAGAGAATGGAGAACTCCATGACTAAGAGAGTTATTGGAAATAGTGAATATCTTTTTTTTTTTTTTTTTTTCAGAGACAGAGTGAGAGTCAGAGAGAGGGATAGACAGGGACAGACAGACAGGAACAGAGAGATGAGAAGCATCAATCATTAGTTTTTTGTTGCACGTTGCTGCACCTTAGTTGTTCATTGATTGCTTTCTCATATGTGCCTTGACCGTGGGCCTTCAGCAGACCGAGTAACCCCTTGTTCGAGCCAGTGACCTTGGGTCCAAGCTGGTGAGCTTTTGCTCAAACTAGATGAGCCCGTGCTCAAGCTGGCGACCTCAGGGTCTCAAACCTGGGTCGTCTGCATCCCCGTCTAATGCTCTGTCCACTGCTCCACTGCCTGGTCAGGCAGAAATGGTGGATATCTTAACGATTAATCAAGGGTAGACAGCATGTGCACTAGGAGCTATAAAATCAGAACATAGGCAGAAGTGAAAGTATTCTCCAAACCGCACACAGCCCCATCAACACAGAGCACACATTCATTGGCACAAAGGGCTTAATTTCAACTTCTTCCCAGCCCCTGGCTGACAGATAAGCTTCAAATGTCACTCCTAGGAATCCAGGTTTAAAAATAAATCATACCCACTACTGGTATTCTGCATCACCAATGCTCTACCCACTCAGTACAATTAGAGAGGTAATTGTCACCAAGTGACTAGTTTCAGACTGAATGTGGGTCAAAAAAACCTGAGCAGTAGTTGTAGCCTACAAATTATATGCATCTACAATAGCATAGGGTAAAATTGTTACTGGCTAAGAGGGCTTAGGTGTAATCAGTGACCAATAAAGGCTTATGTTGAACATGACTGACTGGTAAGTAGCCTAAACAAAAGGTTAAAGTAAAGAAAGAACTTCTGAACAGGAACTGATCAGAGGCTACACTTCTGAAGAGGCTGCACTCTGCAGGGTAAACAGACTTCACAGAATCTGTCAGCAAACTCCTTTAAAATATGACCTGTCAAGTAGCAACAATAACCCTCTCTCCTGTTGAGGATGTATATCCGAAGTTGCTGCAACACATTGTTTACAAGGAGCATGTTTCAACAAAAAACTGAGACAAGCAAAGGACATGCACATGACCCATACACATGACAAAGGCAATAGGAAGTAACTTTGAAGGGTCCATGTTACAAACATGTTCAGAGAACTAAAGGAAACGATGCTTAAAAAATTAAAGTGAATATAGATGTGAAAATCTTTTAAAAAATAAGCTAAACAAATCTAATAATATATAAAAGGGATTATATATCAAGACCAAATAGGATTTACCCCAAGAATGTAAGGCTGGTTTAATATCGAGAATCAATTAATAGACCATATCATTAATTGGAAAAAAGAACAAAAATGATGTAATCATCTCAGGAAATGCAGAAAACTCATCTGATAAAAATCAACATAGTTTCATGATTAACAAATATTCTACAAACTAAAAAAATAAGCCTCAAACTATTAAAAGATACCTGCAAAAAAACCAAAAAAACATGTAACTACCATCAAACCTAATGGTGAAGGACTGAATGCTTTCTCCCAAGATCATGAGTAAGGTAAGGACGTCCACTCACCAATTCTATTTAATTTGTACTAGGGGTTCTAGTTATAGCAATTAGGAAAGAAAAAAGAAATATAAAATTCTAGGGAATACACACAGACAAAATTAAAATGAATAAACAAGTACAGCAGGGTCATAGGTACAAGGTCAATATGCAAAAAATCAACTGTATTTATACACACTAGTAATGAACATTTCAAAAACAAAAAAAAAAAGCAATTCTATTTACAGTAGGTCAAAAAGAACAAAATAGTCAAACATTTATCAAGTAACCATAAGACTTGTATAATTAACAAACATTGGTGAATTAAAGATCTCAATAAATTGAAAAACTTCTCATGTTCCTATATCAGAAGACTGAATATTTTAAAATGGCAATGGCATTCAAATTGATATAAAATTCAGCACAGTCACTATCAAAATGCTAGCTGGCTTTTTTTTTTTTTTCATTTTTCTGAAGCTGGAAACAGGGAGAGACAGTCAGACAGACTCCCGCATGCGCCTGACTGGGATCCACCCGGCACGCCCACCAGGGCAACGCTCTGCCCACCAGGGGGCGATGCTCTGCCCATCCTGGGCGTCGCCATGTTGCGACCAGAGCCACTCTAGCGCCTGAGGCAGAGGCCACAGAGCCATCCCCAGCGCCTGGGCCATCTTTGCTCCAATGGAGCCTTGGCTGTGGGAGGGGAAGAGAGAGACAGAGAGGAAAGCGCGGCGGAGGGGTGGAGAAGCAAATGGGCGCTTCTCCCTTGTGCCCTGGCCGGGAATCGAACCCGGGTTCTCCGCACGCTAGGCCGATGCTCTACCGCTGAGCCAACCGGCCAGGGCCGCTAGCTGGCTTTTTTGCAGACAATGACACATTTATCTTAAGATTCACGTGGAAATGTTAGTGACAAAGAATAGCCAAAACATCCTTGAATAGAAAAGAACAAAGTTGGAGGACTCATGTTTCCCAATTTTAAAACTTATTATAGATCTATAATAATAAAAACAGTGCAGCATTGACATTAAGAGAGACTTGTAGATTAATAGAATGGAGTTAAGAGTTCAAAAATAAACTAACACATCTAAGGTAGTTGATTTTAATCAAGAATGCCAAGACAATTAAATGGGGAAAGAATAGTCTTTTTACAACTATGCTGCAATAACTATATATTCACATACCAAAGAATGCAGCTGAAGTCATATCACATATCATATGCAAAATTTAACCTTAAATGGATCATAGCTGAACTGTATGAGGTTAAAATATGTAACTCTTAGAAGAAAAAACATAGAAGAAATAATCTCTTTTTTACCTTGGGTTAAACAATAGTTTCTTAGACATGATACCAAAAGCACAAGGAGCAAAAAGGAAATATGAATATGTTGGACTACAGAAAGATTAAGAACTTCTGTGCTGTAAACATACCTTGGAATGTGAAAAAAAAATCCTACAGAATGGAAAAAACTATTAAAAAATCACGTATATGATAAAGATCTTGTATCTTACAACTCAATAATAAACAGGCAGATAAAATTTAAAAACGGTCAAAGAATGTAAATAAACGTTTCCCCAAATACAATATACAAATGTCAACAAATATACGAGTGACACTGAACACCATTAGTCATTAGGGAAATGAAAATCAAAACCTTGCTGAGATCTCTTCTTACACAAACTGGGATGGCTACACTTAAAAAAGATATAAAACATCAAGCGTCGATGAGAATGCGGAATAAAACACTGCTGATTGAAATGTAAAACAATAGAGCCACTTTGGAAATCAGTTTGATAGTTTCTCAAATGATTAAGTACAGAGCAACCGTATGATCAAGCATTTTCACTCTAAGAAACAGAACCAAGGGGAATGATTATTCATTAGTCCAAACAAAACTTGTATACAAGTGTTTATAGCAGCTTTATCTATAATGGTAAAAACAACTCATAAATTGATGAATGGATAAATAATTACATATTTATGCAATTTAATATTTATTATTAATAAAAAATGTAGAACTTATCCTACAACATAAATGAATCCTAAAATCATGCCAAATAAAAGAAGCCAGTTCCTAAAGGCGACAAATTCTAGACATATGGGAAGGTTTCTCTAGTAGGAATATAGTACTCTTTCTTCCAGTCCGCCTTCCACAATGCGATGCCCGAAAACTGATAGCAAGTGGGAGAGCTTTATTAGTGTGCCTGAGAGAAAAGCAGCAAAGATGTCCAGGCATTCACACAGTGATCTTTTATAATTCATATTTTTATCTCACTCTTGCCTGACAGTCACTATTTTTTCTCTTCTTTTGCTGCAGTGTCAGTTGTTGCTCTTATTGCAATACTATCTGCTTTTCATCTTCCCTCCACTGCTTAAGAAAATCCAAGGGTTTGAAGAAAGTAGTTTGAAGTCAGAATCAATAAAGCTATGACAGCTCCATACTTTATAGGTTTTACAGACACCTGAGAATATTATATTACCATTAAGCAAGGGCCATAGAATGACAATATTTCGCTTCCCGGAAAATAAAGTTAAAGCCGTTGTGCCATGGATTCCATATTCATAGATTTTCTGAAAACAGATGCTAGCGTGACTTGGAGGTTTTTCAGGTTTAAAGATGATAAACTTTATCAGGAATCCTCCACCAAAGACAGTGGCTTCCTCTCTACCATCTGTGCAGCAGCAAGATGTCATAAAGAAATCAAGCCAGGGTATGGTAATTATGCTATGGATAGATCGGTACCCTAAAGGACATTAGTTAGTTAGTATTATAAAATGTAATTCTTTTAGTTGTTTTTTTTTTTTTTTGGGGGGGGGGGGGTTATTTGAGCAAACATTGATTCAAACAGAGTAGTGCCAAACCAAAAGTGGTAAAGAACTTTCCATCAGTGGGAACTAAGGGAAAGGTTTTTATAGAGAAGACACGGAAGCAAAGCAAGAAAATGATTTGATTGGCTCTGGCTTAAGGCTACCTTATCTGGGAAAAACTATGTGACTGTTTGTGATTGGTTGTTCTTACAGCTTGATTTCTCAACTTTAGGCATTTACAGGAGTTGACTTTGGCTTAAGCTTCCTTTGGCTACTTATGTAAACAGTCACGGCATTCGAGTCACCGAAGTCTAATGGCCTTGTTTAATTGCTTTCACAATATTCACTTTTTATACTACTGATTCTTAGATAATGTTTTCATTATTCAATGCCTATAAATTCTTCACAACACTCCTTTTTTATAATATCAGAGCATATATTTTTCCAACTATGTTTTATGTCTTTTAACTTCATAATTTTGATAAACAAAAGTTCTAAACATAAAGCTATTTTAAATATATTAAATTTATCTTAGTTCTTCCTTTAGTTTTATGGTTAGAAAGTATTTCTTTAAAAATAAGATTTAACTGTTTTTAAATATTTTAAAAGTTTTACTCATATGAATTTCTGGCAGCAAATTAAATACACGGTACTTTACATGGTTAAATACAAGGTTAAATACACTGTTAAAATACAAGGTAAAATATATGGCATGAGGGATATAAATAATTGTTTCTACATACAAAGTTAGTTTTAACAATGACACAATTTGAATATTTTATTCCTTCTCTACTGTTTTATGAGGCTTATATCATCACATATTAAATTATTACATTAATTAAGGTTTACATGGGCTATCTATATTAGTTCATTCATTTATTCTCTATAAGGTAACTACGATATGTTTATTAGCTCTTCGAAATTATACTTAAAAACTTAAAGGTAAAATATAATAATCATTCATATTTCCACTACTGAGAATTAATATTGATTAATATATTTCATATCTATATTGGTACAAAATTATTTTAGTGATTTGGGTTTTATAACATTTTATCTTAATTGGGAGGACAACTACCTCATAATTTTTTTTTTTTTTTTTTTTGTATTTTTCTGAAGCTGGAAACGGGGAGAGACAGTCAGATAGACTCCCGCATGCGCCCAACCGGGATCCACCCAGCACGCCCACCAGGGGCCATGCTCTGCCCACCAGGGGGCGACGTCTGCCCCTCCGGGGCGTCGCTCTGCCGCGACCAGAGCCACTCTAGCGCCTGGGGCAGAGGCCAAGGAGCCATCCCCAGCGCCCAGGCTATCTTTGCTCCAATGGAGCCTTGGCTGCAGGAGGGGAAGAGAGAGACAGAGAGGAAGGAGGGGGGGAGTGGAGAAGCAAATGCGCGCTTCTCCTATGTGCCCTGGCCGGGAATTGAACCCGGGTCCCCCGCACGCCAGGCTGACGCTCTACCGCTGAGCCAACCGGCCAGGGCCAATCATAATTTTTTTTTTTTTATCCAGAAGTCTCTTATCTATTTTTACTTATTATTTATTTCCTATAGAATTTAATCGGGTGACATGGGCTAATAAAATTATGTAGGTCACAGGTGTACAATTCTATAATGCATCATCTGCATATTGTACAGTGTGTTCACCACCTCCAGTTGTCTCTTTCCGTCCATGTATCCCCCTTTTACCCTCTTCTACCTCCCTTACCCCTGAAATGTAATTCTTTACTATTAGTAAACAGGTGTATCATCCTGTAATACAAGCACCCCTATAGTATAGAGTTTTAGTAAAAAAGAGAAATATTTGACTTCTCTGACATACAATAATTGAGACTAATAAATTGGATATATATATATATTTTACTAATTTAATAATTTTAAATTTACTTAATTAAATGTTTTAAATTATACACCTGGCAACTGAAACAGTCTATGTGCAAAGTAGCTAGGTTTGACACCAAAGTGTAAGACTGTCCTCAAAGATAACTGCCTATTCCTTTCATTATTCCCCCCAAATGCATATCTGTATGTGAGATGGCCCATGTTATAAGTCAAGCTGTCTTTAAAAAGTTGATTGGATCTGTCAAGACTTTTCTTATTTATTTACTTCACCACAAATACTGACTACCAGGCATTTACCTAAGTAGTCAAGATACAACAAACACATATGACAAAGATCTTTCACCTCCTGGAATATACAATCTAACAGGTAAATTATTATTATAAGTAAATGGTATGCAAAGGTGGTATGTGTAATAGCAGAAAAAATAGAGTATGATATGGAGCATCAGGAGAGGTGGGTGTTGCCGTTTAAAATACAGTGTTCTGGAGATGGGTCTTCTGAGAAGATGTTACTGAACAGAACCCTCAAAGAGTCCTGGGCTTAGCCATGTGAGTATCTGGAGGAAGAGCATTCCATGCAGAAGGAACTGACGATGGGAAAGCTCTGAGGCAGGAGTAGCTTTGGCATAATTGAAGAATAGTGAAGAAGCCAGGCTTCACTGAGTCTAGTAGAAGGAAAGAAGAGTAGGGGTTGAGATCATGAAGGATCTGCTAAGCCGCTACGTGAATGTGGACTGATCTATGAATAGTAGGAGGTGGGGGCGCCTGACCAGGCGGTGGCACAGTGGATAGAGCATCGGACTGGGATGTAGAGGACCCAGTTTTGAGACACCGAGGTCGCCAGCTTGAGCGCGGGCTCATCTGGTTTGAGCAAAGCTCACCAGCTTGAACCCAAGGTTGCTGGCTCGAGCAAGGGGTTACTCAGTCTGCTGAAGGCCTGCGGTCAAGGCACATATGAGAACACAATCAATGAACAACTAAGGTGTCGCAACGAAAAACTGATGATTGATACTTCTCAGCTCTCTCTGTTCCTGTCTGTCTGTCCCTCTCTTTGACTCTCTGTCTCTGTAAAAAAAAAAATAATAATAATAAGGGGGGGGGGCAAGGGATAATCTGAGTTTGTCATTATCTTTAATCGGACTTGTATCTTAAAAGGGTCACTCTGACTGCTAAGTAGAGAGGAAACAATAGTTAGAAAAAGAGTAGAAATAGAACAGTAAGCAGGCTGTATTACCCAGGCAAGAGATGATAGTGGCTCAGATCTACAGCTAAACAGACCAAAACAAGACTCATTTCTTATAAGGTGACCAGTCTGAGGTTTCAATATATGATAACCTGGAACAAAACTCTTCACTGAGTCAGTTGGTTATGAAACCCCTTCTGCCCATGAAAGGCAGTTCTGACACTGATGTTCCTGGAACATATAACTATGCCCTTAATAGACAGAACAATTCTGAATGTGGCATATCAAGTCACCAACATCATCAGTTTATTCCAGTTCTAGATTATAAACTTGACCTCTTGATTTCCCAGCTAAATACTTTTCGTGAAATACAAAAAAGCCAATCTCTGTGACTCCAATACAAGCAATAGATAACTGAGATTTTACTGCATTTCCAGTTATGAGTTTTAAAATAAATGAGGCAATATTTGCTTTGGTCCCCATAGTAGTTAAGGTGAAGTGCTAAAGGTATGGGAGGAAGGGCGAGAGCAAAGCAATGTTAATGATTTTCAGAAATAATAGTCCTATTTTCTAGACCTGACTCGAAGTGGAAATAGAGAGGAGCGCGATTGAGCATGGTGACCTCAACATGACTTAAAATTTACAAAGCAAGAGAGTATTGATCTTTTCTCCTTCTATTAAAAACTACAGAGGGAGTTTTTACTGTTCTGCTTATTGAGTAAATACCACGGTAGAGAACTGAGAGAACGGGGCTTTATTGAAGCAAAGCAGGAAGAGGCTGTACTGCTCAGTTATACTTCCGTGTGCCGTAAACTGGTCGTGGACTTGGATGTCCATCCGACGTGGAGTCAAATGTAGACTCTACCCCTTGGTTAGCCATGTGTGCCACCTGAGAAAAGTTAAATAACCTCAGTCTTTTTTACCCTCCTTATTTTTTTTACATATAAAATCAATGACTATCACGTAAAGTTCTCTTGAGGATTATGCCAGGTAATACATGCAAACACATAGCACGCTGTCTACCATATAGTGTGCATTTAACAAAAGGAGCTGTTATTCTTCAATTTTGTGTAGGAAATGTGTCATTGGAGTGGGGGAAAGATCCATTAAACTGGTTACATGGACTCTAGATAACAAGGCATGCTGCCTCAATTTTCGCCTTTTCCCTTAGCTCATAAAATGGTATGCAAAGACAATGAAATTTTCTTTCTGCCTCATACCAAAAAACCAAGCCTGGAATATCTACTGTGTTACTATTCAGCTTTATCAATTACAGTAGAGGATTGAGATTCAATGCTCATTGCTTTGTGACACTATCCATATATTAAGGAAACCTAGTAAATATTGTATGAGCGAATGAATGAATGACAGCAATAAATAACAGTAGAATGTGCAAATGAACTGGGCTCATTCTTATAGTCCATAAATCCCCAGGTGGGAGAAGGAAAACTTACAATCTTATACAGAAAAAAAAACACCTGTTATAATTTGAATAATGACTGAACCTAATTCAAATGATATTCAGAATGTCATCTAAAATGATACGTCTCATGATCATAATTATCATTTCATCTTCCTTGACTAGTTATATTCACTCTCATTTTGTACATCTATTGAAATAATATTATATAAAATTGGATCTCACTGTCCTCTATGCTTACTTAAAAAAAAAACTAAACAGGTAACTAAGACACCCACAGTGTACATTGTGTATATTTTCTGGAACAGAAAAGATAATACCTAAAGTGGGAAACTGAACAGTTGGTATGCCATTAGGAAAGGCTTTTTTTTTTCTTTTTTACAGTTGCAATACTAACTTGATGAGGTTGCTATTATTTTCAATCTCAACTTGTATTTATTAAAATGATTTTAAAAGGCAATGGAGTGGAGAATATGTTGGCAGTCAGGCTAAGTGACTAGCTATTTTAATTCTTTGTTGGAAAGGGCAAAGCAGTGAGAAGCGTACTTTTTTTTGGTACATGCCAGAAAAAACATATTCAGCACGAAACTTCAAAAAGCCTCTTCTACACTTAAATAAGCCATTCTCCCTACCTCCACTTGGCCGCTCAACATTGAGCCAGGCACAGTGAAGGCACAAGAAGAACCCGCCACCTTTGTAATATTGGTGTCATAAGAATGGAATAGCAGTAACCAACCAGAATGACAAGAATGGTATAATAATGTTCACTGTACCAACTATAAGTTCTATTTACGTCACAGAACTAGCACTACCTCATTATGTCAGGTGAGGCTTTAGGGATGGATGTGAGGCTCTGTTTGAGTCTTTTTTTTTCCAACAACTAAAATATTCTTTTTTTAATCTTATTTTTATTCATTTTAATGCAGTGACATTGACAAATCAGGGTACATATGTTCCGAGAAAACATCTCCAGATTATTTTGACCTTTGATTATGCTGCATACCCCTCATTCAAAGTCAAATCGTCCTCCATCACCTTCTATCTGGTTTTCTTTGTACCCCTACCATCCCCCCACCCCTCCCTCTCCTTCCTAGCCCCTTCCCCACCCCTCCACCCCACTCCGTTACCATCACATTCTTGTCCATGTCTCTGAGTCTCATTTTTATATCCCATATATGCATGGGTTCATATAGTTCTTAGTTTTTTCTGATTTACTTATTTTACTCCGTATAATGTTATCAAGGTCCATCTATGTTATTGTAAATGATCCGATGTCATCATTTCTTATGGCTGAGTGGTATTCCATAGTATATATATACCAAAGCTTTTTAATCCACTCGTCCTCTGACGGACACTTGGGCTGTTTCCAGATCTTCGCTACTGTGAACAATGCTACTATAAACATGGGGGTGCATTTCTCCTTCTGGAACTGTTCTATGGTATGCTTGGGGTATATTCCTAAAAGTGGGATGGTTGGGTCAAAAGGCAGTTCAATTTTCAATTTCTTGAGGAATCTCCATACTGTTTTCCACAGAGGCTGCACCAGTTTGCATTCCCACCAGCAGTGTAGGAGGGTTCCCTTTTCAGGATAGGAGAGAGATGGGTATGTGAAAAAGAAGCCAGGCATGGAGTGAGACAACCCTGTTTGCCTCTCCACTCCACCAATTACCAGCAGCATGAGAAATTAATAACCGCTGAGTTACTTCATTGTATGTTGTAATCTGTGAGGATCTCTCATGTTGAGTTTATTGTGATATTTCTTTTTTTTAAAGTGTTTTTTTTTGGTTTTTTTAATTTATTTTAGAGAGTAGAGGGAGAGACAGAGAGAGAGAGAGAGAGAGAGAGAGAGAGAGGAGAGACAGACAGAGAGAAGGGGAGAGGAGCTGGAAGCATCAACTCCCATATGTGCCTTGACCAGGCAAGCCCAGGGTTTCGAACCGGCGACCTCAGCATTTCCAGGTCAACGCTTTATCCACTGCGCCACCACAGGTCAGGCTTATCGCAATATTTCAAGGAGACAAGGCATGTAAATTGCCTCTCACAGGGCACGCCTCATAGCAAGTTCTCAATGAATGGTGGAAACTGTTCTTGTTCCCTTTATCAAACTATTATTATCAGTTACATTAGGACAACAACACTGACCTCCAAAGATTATTGTACTGGAAAGCTCCTAATAAAAAGTAACTAGTTTTTATGAATTTAATACAAAATATTTATTTGCACATGCATTCAGAGATGAGATTGGGTCAGTGTGTTTACAAAATGGTGCACAGAAAATCTTAAGAAGCAAAGAGTAGATGTTGAATCCAAGCTCAATGGAATAAAAAAGAAAAAAAATGTTTAGTACTGATAGATGTTGGTTAAATGCTTTGGGATGGGAGGCCTAGAGGTTCTTTGCTTTCGTATTAGATTAGCAATGAGTTTAAACATTTGTAGGAACTGTATTACGATAATATAATGTCCCCCACATGGTATAGACAAAGATTCTGAATATACAATACTGTGTATGAGAGGATCACAGGATCATTATTTCCTTTGGGTAAGATTCCTTTTTCTTGCAAAATAAAATAAAAATAAAATAAAAAATAAACACCCAGTGCTTTTTGTTTCACATTTTGACATTTCTAGTGGAAATAATTTATGGTAATACAGGCAGATAGCACAGAGCACATAAGGAACTAAAATAAATTTGATTCTCAAATGAGAAATGTTGGAGTGTTGACAATAGCAATATAGTTCTTTGGAAATGAAGCAGGTCTCGTTATTTTTTCCCTCTGTCAACAGGGGACTTGGCTGAAAATGGGTGGTTAAGTGACTGAAGTTTTAGGTTTGACTTTCTTCACCTCCACAGAGACAATGATTGCCAGGGTCATTTAGTCTTCCTAGGTTCATAGAAAAAATTCCAAGCAGTAGACCCCATAAGGGATTGTTAGAACAAATCTCATCATCAGCTCTAGAAGAGCATTAAAACAGTCCATGGCAATATTGCCATGTGGCTTTAATTTTTTTTCAGTGTTTATTTATTGATTTTAGCAAGAGAGGAAGAAGAGAGAGAGAGAGAGAGAGAGAGAGAGAGAGAGGCACAAAGATCAGTTCCTGTATGTGCCCTGACCAGGGATTAAACCAGCAACGTCTGAGCTTCAGGATGATGCTCTAACCAACTGAACTATACTTTTAACTTTCTATTTTCCTGGTTTAAAGTGACTTGAAATTAAATTTTACAAATATAAAAAACACTTTTTCAAATTACATATTTTGAGTTATATGTTATTAATAAGGCTTGAACCCTAGTTGAGCTAAAATAATGTAATAATTATTTAGATAGAAATAAATCTTGACATTCAAGCTCTGCTTTCACCTATATAATCAATTTGTATTCCTCTATCATAGTCTATATGTGAAAATGGTCGATTTCATTGCATTAAAACAATTTAAAAATTGCAATTCTAAAATTATACTGAATATATATATATATTATAATCTTCAAACCAAGAGATTTAATTTTAGATAGAAGGAAAACATTTCTGTAGACACTTCTGATTGTTCTGATTCAGACTTAAGAAGGAATTGGTTCTAACAAGAGTGGCTAAGACTATACCACAGGTCTCTATACCCTGCCCATTGCAGACATCACTAGTTGCTCATAGATTATTCAATCCTGTTGAGTCTGGATCCAGTCACAGAATCTGTTTCAACCCAGCACTCAAGTCAATCCCAACAATTCATCCCTAAACATCTACTGTCATTCCCTGCCTTTGCAAAAACTGTATTTAAATTAGAGTAGAGAAAAATACAAATAGTCATTCTAAGAGTGTGTGAGTCCTCATCATTCTTAACAAGAGGACTGAATAAAGTTGGGCACCACACATTTTCTCATGACAGGTTTGGGAATTCAGTTTTATGAAGATCATCTTCCAAATGCTTGTCCTGATTTAAGCAGGAACTATCATTGATCTGTAAAGATGCAATGATGTGACTCCTTTCTGTTTTATGGTTCTCATTACAAACAACGCAGTGTGCACCTAAACAGTCTTTGAAGAAAAACAAATGATATGATCAGTTGCTGATTCTGTGGCAAATACTTATGGTGCTAAAACTGCTGTGTGTCTTTGGGGGGAAAAGTCTGAAGTGCTCTATCTGTCTGAATGAATGTTCTTCCTGCATCCCTTCCAGCATCTTGTCGGCATTTAGATACAGAGTGAAAGAGAATTCAGAGGGACCACACATGCCTGGGAACAGCCAAGAACTATCATCAGTGCATAAACTGAATTAAATTAAAAAATAAATACATAAACCTATTTTAAGAGCAGTTTTAAGTTCAGAGCAAAATTGAGAAGAATGTAAAGAGAGTTCCTCTGCAACCTGCCTCTACACATTCAATATCATCCACCAGGATTAGAACCTTTCTTACAATAGCTGAACCTACATGGATGCATCATCATCTCTCAAAGTCCATAGCTGACATTAGGGTTCCTTCTAGTGTTGGACCTATGGGCTTGGACAAATGTGTGATGGCATAAATCATCCATAGATTGTCTTACAGAGTATTTTCAATGCCCTAAATAGACACATTTTGTAGAAGACTATCACAGATGAGGGTATTATAATGGATCGGGAAGGACAAACAACATCAACAACTCTCTGCCTAATAACTACTCTCCAGCCTGAGGATATGTTGAACTCGGTGGAGATGCTGGTGATGAGATGTATGAGGAAGCAGAAACCCTTTGACCTTGCTCTACTATCAGATGCAGCAGGAGATTCTTGGACTCTCTTTATACTGCAAGATAAAAAAAGATAAAAACAGGACAGATCAAAAGGCTAAGCCTGGGAAATGAGAACTGATGGTAAACACAGTTATAGTCATATAATAGAAGATAACTTTTAGCAGTTACAAAGAATAAACTACTGACAAATGCTGGGTTAAGATTTGTATAGATATCCATTTGGTTGAGATTTTTTAAAAATCAGATCTTCTATATGTTTACATTTTCTGTTCTTTTTTTCTTTGTTTTTTTGAAGCAATTTATTAGATATTCGATTCAAGTAAGATTAAATTGTTATGTTTCCCTTGAGAATTTCACTGCTATCATGACTACCTATATTTCTAGTGATGATTTTTCCTGGTAAATTTTCTTCTTTTTGATATTAATACAGTTCTTCAAATTTTATTTATTGTTTTTCTGTGATATTTGTTCTCCAACCTTATAAATTCAATATCCTGTCTTTGTTTTAGATGAATCTTTTACAAGCAACAAAGAGTTTAATTTTTAATCCAGTGTGATAATTTTTGTTATATAACTAATGATTGTATTCTCTTTACTACTGTCATGAGTATGGCGAGCTGATACAGTTTGTGGGGTTTTGTTGATGTTGATTTTACATTTTTCCCTGCATTCTTGCCTTCTTTTTGACAGATTTAGATTTTTTTTTTTTGCTTGATTTTTATCCTCTAAAACTCAGACATTTCTAAATGACATGTGTTTAACTTAAAATTGTTTACAGCTACATTTTACAAGCAGCTGCATTTCCCTTTCACAGCCTTTCCTTCAGAATTCTCTGTTGTCATATAAAAACAGACTAATTCTAACTCAAAATAGGCTTACAATAAAGGTGCATTTAATGTTAATGACTTTGTCATTTATTTCTCCATTTAGAATTCTCATTTTCATAGATTACAAGAGTAAAAGACCGTGCCTCTCTAATGACAAATTGTAGGTATCAGGTAAAGGGCCGTGGGTGGAATATTTCAAGAGATCCTATGTGCTACCCAAATCAAATCACATAGATCTCCATTCTTTCAGCTGAAGCATTAGGTTAGCTCTTCCCTGCATTCAAAATATGTCTGCAATCAATAACCAGCAGCATTTAAATTTAAGGATGCTTGTGACTTGGCGGAAACAAGAATTAATTACATCAACAGAGCCACCAGGTAGAAGAGAACCATTGTTTATTCCTTGCCCAATATTGACTGGCACAGAGTAGGTTTTCAATAAATATTTATTAAACAAGTAATGAATGAATGACTAAGGGAATGAAACTAATAGATAAGAAAAACCTATTTCATAAAACCAAATAATTTTCTGACACCTTAGATAAAATGATAAAATCTAGCTTTCAAGAACTGATTTAGGAATGGAATTCTCAAGTGGAAGCTTACTTTGTAAAACAGAATTAAAATAACGCTCTACCTTCTCTCTTAAGTTACCTGAGGACCTTAATCATCTATTTTTGGATGGAAATAACACTGGAGAAGAAAATTTTTGTTGCATCCACAAAAACACTTGTTCTTACCTAATTCGAGTGTGCTGATCTCAAATCTGACATTAGTTTTTCTATGTAAGCTACAGTTTTTTGCAATTCAAGATTTTAGGTTTTCATCTTATTGTAAAATTTTCAACATTTAGTTTAAAATAATGAAGTACAATGTCTTCATTATGTATGATGTACAAAGTACATCATCTTTGTGAAAATATAATAATTTATATAATGCAGTAAATATACTAATACACTAAAAGATATGATTGCATCAGAATTTGTCTACAATTTCAAAATAGAACATACTAAAACACTTATTTTAATCATAAAATTTGTGCAAAACTTATTTAAATTCTATTCAGGCAAAAATTTGCGTTTGTAGCTCTTGTGTTTGTGTACTTGTTGAGGACAATCTTGTTTGATGCTCCAGCAGTAGTCTGATCATCACTAACAGCTCCAAGATTTTCGGGAAACTTATCAAGATGACTGTTCAGGAAGTGAATCTTTTTTTTTTTTTTTTTTGTATTTTTCTGAAGCTGGAAACGGGGAGAGACAGTCAGACAGACTCCCGCATGCGCCCGACTGGGATCCACCCGGCACGCCCACCAGGGGCGACGCTCTGCCCACCAGGGGGCGATGCTCTGCCCCTCCGGGGCATCGCTCTGCCGCGACCAGAGTCACTCTAGCACCTGGGGCAGAGGCCAAGGAGCCATCCCCAGCGCCCGGGCCATCTTTGCTCCAATGGAGCCTCGGCTGCGGGAAGGGAAGAGAGAGACAGAGAGGAAGGAGGGGGGGTGGGGGTGGAGAAGCAAATGGGCGCTTCTCCTATGTGCCCTGGCCGGGAATCGAACCTGGGTCCCCCGCACGCCAGGCTGATGCTCTACCGCTGAGCCAACCGGCCAGGGCTCAGGAAGTGAATCTTAATGCTCATGTTACATCCAATGTCGTGGAAAGCCAACAGCATCCTTGAACCAGAAGTTCATAGTTTTCTGCTTTTTTGTTGCAAGGAAGTTCTTTGTAACTGCCACAAAAGACTGCCATGCTGCTTTCTCCTCCTTATTCATCTTCCTGGCAAATTCTTCATCACGTATGAGGGTTTGAATTTGTGGTCCATTGAATACACCTACTTTTATCTTCTCAAAAGACAAGGCAGGAAAAGAAGAAGTAATATGTTGAAAGCATTCACTTCTTCTATTCAAAGCCTAAACAAACTGCTTCATTAATCCAAGTTTGATGTGAAGTGGGGGAAAAATGATCCTGTCTCGATTAACTACAGGTTCATTCAAAATATTTTGCATCCCTACTTCCAGAGATTCACGTTTCGGCCACTCCTTCTGTGTCCAGTGTTTCTCCAGAGCTCGGCTGACCCACAAACACAGAAAGCAAGGATACTTCATGAAACCTCTATGTTGTCCTAGCAGAAAATTTACCATTTTAAGATCCACACAAATGATCCAGTTATGCTCCTCATACTTCAGAAAGTTGAGGACATTTTTATGTCATTCTTACTAAGTCATTCAATTTGGGTTGGCTAAACCGCTGAGGGGTTAATGACTGCTTGGCATCAGAAGAAGACCCTTCAGATTCTACAACCATTTCCTCCAGCATCTTATCAATATACACTTGATCACCATGTTCACTTTCTTTGTCCTTAGAAGAAATAAAACCATTGAAAACTGGAACCGGGAGTGTCTCAGAGTGTAGGATAGGTTGTATTACTGAAGGAATATTAGGATATGCAATCATATGCCGTTTTTTTCTTGCCAATGCCCTTTGTATGGATGAGACAGAAATAACAGTCACTGCTGTGGTCCTTAGGTTCACACCAAACCATGGGAATAGTAAAAGACATTCCTTTGCATTTTACCTTTGTCCAGTCACAAAGCATTTTCTCACAATTATGACACAAAATAAGAGGATCCCAGTTCTTGTCTTGATCGCAAAGGGAAATTTGAAAATAGGCAATATATACACATGTCCAAATGATGAAATATTGCACCTTTGATGTTGAAGTGTGTAACAGCCACATATATAAGAGAAGGTGTCAGGACTATTCTTACATTTACGTCTACTCGAAGAAGCCATGATTCAATCTTAAAACAAAATAAGAGGGTGTTTTTATCAGATATTAATTTTTTACATTTAAAAACAACTACAATTATGTAAAAGTGATGTTTGTAAAACATTAATTGCCTTGTGGTTATGCTCAATCCAAGAGTCATTGCCCTTTAACTCCAAGTTAAAAACCAATTAACTGTAACAAAAAGATATTAAAATTGCATAAAAACCGGAGCATGCTCCAAAAGAACAGATTTCAGATTTGGAATCAGCGATGCAGAAATATTATATAGAAACAGTTTTTAAACCTCATGCAACAGAAAATGAAAAAAAAAATTGTTCCTCAATGTAATCTGAGACCCTGAGAGAAGACAGTGCCTTTGGCCAGACACAATGCCCAGCATGCACTGGGCTGGGATCCCATTCTTCTTGCCCTGGCCCTGCTTTGCTCTTTCTGTCACCATAGTGCCTCCATGGTGTTCCTGGTAAAGCCCCCCATAGCACTTTAGTTTCAATGGCTCTTGATGTGTAATATTAAAATAACATTGCAAGTGAAGTCAAGAAACTTTAAGGCCTCCCAGGGATAATGGCTTCTCTTTGTTCTTTCCTTCCTCAGAAAAAAATAATACCTAAAAGATCAGTCTCCAGACTTTTTAAAAAAGCAGAAAGCAAAAGCCCTTTATAAACAAGGATATGCACGGAGATAAAGAATGACACCCCCCCCCCTTTTTTTTGAATGAGCTCTAAGATTACAGGCATTTTCTGTTCAGATTAGGACATTCAGTTCATCTGGACTTGATCTATTTTGAAATATTAAAGAAAAGGGCAAGTTCTCTCCGAGAAGAGCAAATGACACAGTCAAGAACACACTTTCTTGAACACATGTTCTTCTACTCTCCCATTTCTCTACACCTGTCTCAAGACTATGGGTTGTTATGGGGCTATGTTTAGAGACAAATATAATTTGCCTTAAATTATGTCCCATTGGACCTTAAGGGTCACAGCCACAGGGGAAATGGATCCTAGATAGTGGTGACACTTTCCAAAGCAATGACTTCTGATACAGCAACCATTGTCTATCCAGGAAAAGCTGCAGTCCTCTGGCAATGTGAGAGGACAGAACCAGTCTCAGTTTCTTCCGAGACTGCATTGACACCACAGTTCTTGTCATATTTGCAAAGCTAGGCTACAGATATTTCCACCTTGAATCAAACAGATATTGTTGATCCTCACAATCTTTCACAATTCTTTGCTAGCTTTAGCTCCCAACTTTTGTTATTAATAAAGAAACAAAGCACAGATTGAGAGTGGCTTCAATTACAAAAAGGAAGATTTTTCAGGAGTTTTTCTCTTAAGGAACATGGATCTGGAGGTGCTGTATTTAACTAACAATTCTTTGACTTGTATGTCGAGACTTGAGCACTAAAACGTGTGGCCCTCTAGCATCCTGAATAGATCTGAGAACCTTCGACCCACCTCACCATGAAAAACACACCCCCTAATAAGCAGCATAAGAATTTTCAGGAATGATTAAGAAGTGAGTCCCCTTGGTGGGGACTTGGTCTCCAATTAAAAATGTTTCCCCTTGATATTCTCAAATTTCATACACACACGTGCGCGCGCGCGCTCCATGCACTTTCTATATCTGCCCGTGAAAATTTTGGTAGATGAAATTTGGTTTTACTTAATTCCCTGGCATGAAGGAATTTTTGAGGTTTCTCCCTCATTAACAGATCAGATGGATAGCATATTACATAAATTTTGTATTTCAACTAGAAATTAAGAAAAAGATAAATATTTGAAAAACATGAGTGCAAATTATTACTGTGAATAACAAATATATGGAGAATGGTGGAATGCCAGATCTATCTATGCCTGACCGTAGTTGTGAAAGGAGAATTATTAACCAAATTTGACTTACCCTCACTACCCTGTCCCTTTAGTGGGATTATCCAGAATATTTAATTTCAACTGAAGCAACTTTTATATCTGCCTTTTCCCCTTACTCATTTTACTATAGAAGGACTGCAAGGGGACATTCCCATTATAGTTCTAAATGCTTTTACCTATGACCTGAGGCATATATAATAATGCTTTGCATAATGGATTCTTGCATGTAATAAACAATGACTACACAAACTCTATTCTGAACTTTGCTTACTCTCTAAATTAGGTAACATTTTGCAAACCCACATAGGTGTTGAAGTTGTCCACATATTCATGTGAATCTTCCAATATCCCTATTTGAATCCTTAAAACTTTTTATTTTATTTATTTGTTTACATAGATTCTAGTGTCTCCCTGAATGCACCCCCCCATATTCCCCTCACATCTCCCTTGCCCCCCTCCCAACAGCTCCCTCCCCACTTTCCTTCAGGTTTAATTCCATTTCCCAGTTCACATTGTTCCTTGGATTCCTCAAATGAGTGAGGGTCATATGGTATTTTTCTTTCTCTGCCTGGCTTATTTTACTTAACCCAATAGTTTCCAGGTCCATCCCTGTTGTTGAAAAAGGTAATACTTCCTTCTTTTACAATGGCGAAGATCTGGAAACAGCCCAAGTGTCCATCAGTGGACGAGTGGATTAAAAAGCTGTGGTACATGTATACAATGGAATCCTTAAAACTTTTAAATAGGGGATATTACCTGGAAAGGTGGATTTAAGGTTGCAGATGCAATAATGTTGTTAATTAGTGGGCCTTAAAATAGGATTCTGAAGGAGGGTCCCAGGGGATTCAAGGGTCTGAAAAGTTAGAAGAGGAAGACCACGGACTCGTGGTCAAGCGCCACAGCACAAGAAGAACTCCACTGACCATGCCGGGTTTGAAGATGAAAAGTAACACTGAGCAAAGGAAACCAGTAGCCTTGTAAAAAGCTGTGAAAGTTAAGAAAATAGATCGTCCCCTAGAGTCTCCAGAAAAAACACAGACCAGACCAGCCCATCTTGGTTTTAGCTCACCGAGACCATTTCAGACTTCTAATCTCCAGAACTATAAGATAATAAACGTTTGATCCAAGCTACCAAGTTTGTGGTAGTTTGTTACAGCACAGTAAGAAATGAATGCACTCATAGATAAGTTTATCTAGGAACTGATAACATTTCTACCTTGCCATGAGACTTCCAGATACTTGGTTATATTGAGAAATTTTGATTGCTTGTATAAATCCTAGTGCTTTATTTCTTCAATGACTGGTTTTTTTTCTCCTTAGTAGCATTTAGTACCACCTGAAATGATTGTATTTTCTTGTTTATTGCTGTTGTTACTGGTGCAATATGAGTTGTCAGAGGATATCTTTAACTTGTTTTCTTCATTGGATTCAGTGGCTGGAATGGTACCTATCAAATACGGGGTATTCCAGACATATTTGTCCAGTGAATACATTTAAAATGAATGGTAGGTATTCAGTAGTAATGAGTATGTAAGTAAATTAATAAATAATAGCTGTCCTCATTTGCCTCAGTAAGTGTGCAAATGATAATCGGATTCTGATTAATGTTTTCTGATGAGTTTACCTTAAATTTACATTTCTTATTATTTTACCTCCCTTGACAGAAGAGTCAATTTACTTTACTACTAATTTGAATATTTAGTACTTATGTGTCCCAATCTATGCCTCTGTGGTCACTCAGAAGATCTGGGCTGATTATATTTCTCTAGTTATTCCCAACAAATCCCTTAGGAAATTTTTAATGTTAATAAAGCAGGCAATATGGACAATTAATGCTTCATGCTGAAAAAAACAGTGACCATCTGATGAATGAGGGTTTTCTACAGCTTATTTTTTCTTGTGGAATGTCTTCCATCTTAGCAAATTCTGGCAACCTCCTACTTCCCTTGACCCATTAGTATTTACTGGGAGATAATCTCTAAATCCTTCAAATAATGCTGTCTGATAAGAATGCTTTTGTAGAACTCATAAAACTCAACAAAAACAAACAAACAATCCAATAAAAAAATGAGAAGAGGACATGAACAGACACTTCTCCCAGGAAGAAATACAAATGGCCAACAGATATATGAAAAGATGCTCATCTTTGTTAGTTATTAGAGAAATGCAAATCAAAACTGCAATGAGATACCACCTCACACCTGTTAGATTAGCTATTATTAACAAGACAGGTAATAGCAAATGTTGGAGAGGCTGTGGAGAAAAAGGAACCCTCATACACTGTTGGTGGGAATGTAAAGTAGTACAATCATTATGGAAGAAAGTATGGTGGTTCCTCAAAAAACTGAAAATAGAATTACCTTATGACCCAGCAATCCCTCTACTGGGTATATACCCCAAAAACTCAGAAACATTGATACGTAAAGACACATGCAGCCCCATGTTCATTGCAGCATTGTTCACAGTGGCCAGGACATGGAAACAACCAAAAAGCCCATCAATAGATGACTGGATAAAGAAGATGTGGCACATATACACTATGGAATACTACTCAGCCATAAGAAATGATGACATCGGATCATTTACAGCAAAATGGTGGGATCTTGATAACATTATACGAAGTGAAATAAGTAAATCAGAGAAAACCAGGAACTGCATTATTCCATACGTAGGTGGGACTTAAAAGTGAAACTAAGAGACATTGATAAGAGTGTGATGGTTATGGGGGGAGGAGGGAGAGGGGGAGGGAAAGGGGGAGGGGGAAGGGCACAAAGAAAACTAGATAGAAGGTGACAGAGGACAATCTGACTTTGGGTGATGGGTATGCAACATAAGTGAACGACAAGATAACCTGGAGTTGTTATCTTTGAATATATGTATCCTGATTTATTGATGTCGCCCCATTAAAAATAAAATTATTAAAAAAAAAAAAAGAATGCTTTTGTAGGTGTGAGGCTTTAGATGATGCTGTACCAATCTGACCAGGAAAAGTTGGTCCTAACAGTGTGATTTATGGTAAATACATCATATTACTCTAGGAGGATGGTAGTCTGAGTAGTTGAAGTCAGTCGTGAGGGTGCTACATGCCTATGTGGCTGACTTTCAATAAAAACTGGGGGAACCACCCTGGCCGGTTGGCTCAGCGGTAGAGCGTCGGCCTGGCGTGCGGTGGACCCGGGTTCGATTCCCGGCCAGGGCACATAGGAGAAGCGCCTATTTGCTTCTCCACCCCCCCCCTTTCTCTTTGTCTCTCTCTTCCCCTCCCGCAGCCAAGGCTCCATTGGAGCAAAGATGGCCCGGGCGCTGGGGATGGCTCCTTGGCCTCTGCCCCAGGCGCTAGAGTGGCTCTGGTCGCGGCAGAGCGTCGCCCCGGAGGGGCAGAGCATCGCCCCCTGGTGGGCGTGCCGGGTGGATCTCGGTCAGGCGCATGTGGGAGTCTGTCTGACTGTCTCTCCCCGTTTCCAGCTTCAGAAAAATACAAAAAAACAAAACAAAACTGGGGGAACCAAGGCTGGGGTGAGAGTCCCTGGTCGGCAACACTTTGCACGTGTTGTCACCCCTCTTTGCTGGGAGAGTTAGATGCATCCCCATGCGACTCCTCTGGGATGGGAAGTTTTGTGCCTGGTTTCTCCTAGACTTTGCCCCATGTGCCTTTTCCCTTTGCTGCTTCTGATCCATATATTTTTTTTCTCGGTTGTAAACCATGACTGTTAGAATAGTAGCTTTTCTGAGCCTTATGAGTTTTTCCAGCAATCACTGGGCCTGAGGGTGGTCTTAAGAGTACCCAACCCAATGCATCGACTCATTTATCTCTTACGACAACCTTGTGAACTTGGCATGAAATTTTTTTCCAAGTTTAAAGATGAGGAAGCTGAAGCATAGAGATAAATTATTTGGCTCAAGATAAAAACTAATCTGAAAAACACCAGAAAAATAAAAAAAGAAAATTTGTTTATTTCTGAACTTTTCAATCTTTCCTGCCCTCAAGATATCTGTCAAATCTATAGAGCTGAGTATGAGATAGAAGAGAACTTAAATGAAATTTCTCTTTCCCAGATGAGTCGTTCTAATCAATTTTATTTTTAAGCTGCAAACCTAAGACATAGTAATCAATTAGTTATTATTATTATGTATAAAGGAGATAAGTACCAAAGCATCTAGTCAGCAGCTCAAGAGATCCTTAACAAAATCCACACACAGACTATATTTTTTTAACAATTATGCTGTTAACTACTTAGTCATCTGCTTCCTCTCTTTCCATGTTTGCAACACTGTGGCCACTATTGGTCAATATTTGATTGTCCCTAGAACAATGCATTTGGAATAGTTCAAGTACAAGAGAATTTAATATAAGATTTTGGAAAGTGCTAAAGGCACAGAGCTTAGACAGAACTTAAAAGAAACATCGCCAACACAAAACAGACAGCACCCACTTATGCCCAAGGAGAGATTCAGGAGCTAAAGTAACCACCGCCACTTCGGAGAGCAGCACTGCACGGACTTGTTCAGATTTGGGAATCAGGAGGCTGCCACCAGCCAAATTGAGTCCCATGTCCTCTCAGTGGTCATAGGTAGGGACTCGGTACAAGACGTCTTCTCCTTCTTCAGAAAAAACAAAATGTTTCCAAGATTGTGTTTGACAGGAAAAAGCTAATAGCAATAAAAATGTGGCCTCTATCTCCTAGTCTTTGACTTCTACTTTCCAAATCGCACATGTTTCTGATTACATTTGCAACCTGTTATCTCAGATGCTCTTTGCCCTCTGAGTACAGAGAAGCGAACCAGAGGAAGTGGCGTAGACACTGAATGAGCCAGTCCAGACTGCATACCATTACAGTCCCTTTTGTGTCTTGAGGATTGGTCATACTTCACTAGAAAGAAGGGACAGTGAAATTCAAAGGTAAATGTCAAAGAATGTGCATACATTTTGACTCTAATGAGCTCTCCCAACCCCAATTAGGGCTGAAGCACACTCCCAACTCTCTCCTGCAACATTTTGAACAATTTGAAACTATTTTCAGAAAATAATCTCTTCTTCCATTATCCCAAAACTGTGCATTAAATCTCATTTTAAGACCTTCCATGAAACCTTCCATGGTCATCCCAAGAGACAGTAACATTTTTCTTGTTGTAATCTTTAATTTTCCAGAAGTCTGTGGTAAACTGTCATAAACTTAATGGTCCTGTCTTTTTCTCTTTAGAATTGTTTCGAACACGTTAAGCTTCGCCTCCTTATTTGGACGATAAAATAGAAAGGGACTATGGCCTCTATGCATTCTCCCCTTTCAATCCCAGAGGGGCAGTTCCTTGGATGTTGATATTAATAAACATCTGGATTAATACATATCTGGATAAGGTAGCACATTGTATAAGTTTTTCTGTTTCTGCCACCCTAATATACAGGTTAAATAAACACTCCAGGGATACAAGAAATGGCTTTCTGCCAAAGCAGTGCAGAATATTTCCATTTATCTTTATAAGTCCACAGAACCAGTTAGTAACTCTTCACTTACTAAAGAATAAGAAATTCCGGTATTTAATCCAGACTTCTTTCTCTCTTGTAGAGCTGAAGAAAACAAATAAATAAATAAGAATCTATGTCTGCTCTGTTATTAACTCTATTTTCTATTTTCTCTACCCAACAGCCCTCTTCCTCACTGTTACTTTTTGAAATAAATGTTGTTGTCCATTGTAACCAGTGTAGGCCATAACTGTAGATATTTTGGAAACACATACAAGTAGAAGAAATAATAAAATCACCATTAATCCAGATATAAGTCTTTTGAGCAAGTAAATATGTATCTATATTCTTCTGGTATTTTAGTGTAAAAATCAATGGTAGTCATAAAGTCTATATATCACACATAATTATTGCAAATGTATTTTTCTTAAATACAAAAAGTTAAATGCTTACTTTCAAATATCAAAATGTTTTTAAGACTCAGAAATAACTTTTTGAATAAAAATATTAGCATGCTAGCATTTACTTACTAATATTATTCAAGAGCATGCAGAATGCTCCTACTGTCATATAGTGTGATTATCTTAATTGGCTTAATTCTTTATAGATTGGAAGTTTAAATCAAACATTACTGAGCCCCTACCCAATGTGTGGATCAAATAAAAAGAAAATTGTATCTCATCAAGTGTTTTAGTTTCATCTATATCTTTTATAATTTACTACATAGTTTAGTAACAACTGCATCTATATATTCAGGAGAAATTCTTTGGCTCCGTTTTAACTTCCAACATCTTCAAAATTTTTTTATTAGATCAGTTTTATTAGATTACTTAGTACTAATGCTTTTAAAATTAGGATTGAAACCACTGTCTCTCTTTTCTCCAGAGCTGGCATTCCTTCCTGGGTCCATAACCTCTACTGTTTCCCTTATTTTCTTGGGGATGGAGTAATGGTTCTTTGCTTCTGAAAAACCACAAATGTTATTTCTCATCTGAATACAAATAAACCAGTACTGAACATTCAATGGATGTTACTTATTATTATCTAGTACTAAATGCTATATAGAACATATTCCTCAATGTTATTTAAAAAAAAAAACATAGCACCAACCTTCCCACTTAGTTGTTTCTGATTTTCTATTTCTTCTCAGAATGTAGTCTATACTACTTATAATTTTTTAAATGGTTGTATTCTTTTGTTTTCTCAAAACTTTTAATCTGGTCAATCATCACTAAATTTGATGATTCCTTATGGAACAGTCATATGCCCACTGGGGGAGACCACCACTGCCTCCTTCTGCTAAGGGAAGAAAAGAGTAGCAATATAAAGAAAGGTCTCAATTCCTATTTTTTTAAATGTCAGTTCTCTAGAGTCAAAAGTCTAGGCTTTTTGGCCCTGGCTGGTTGGTTCAGCGGTAGAGCATCGGCCTGGCATGCGGGGGACCCGGGTTCAATTCCTGGCCAGGGCACACAGGAGAAGTGCCCATCTGCTTCTCCACCCCCCCCCCCTCTTCTTCCTCTCTGTCTCTCTCTTCCCCTCCCGCAGCCAAGGCTCCATTGGAGCAAAGATGGCCCGGGTGCTGGGGATGGCTCCTTGGCCTCTGCCCCAGGCGCTAGAGTGGCGCTGGTCCCAGCAGAGCGACGCCCCGGAGGGGCAGAGCATCGCCACCTGGTGGGCAGAGCGTTGCCCCATGGTGGGCGTGCCGGGTGGATCCCGGTCGGGCGCATGCGGGAGTCTGTCTGTCTCTCCCCGTTTCCAGCTTCAGAAAAATACAAAAAAAAAAAAAAAAAGTCTAGGCTTTTTTATTTTCTTTCCAAAGCACTTTCCACCAAGCAAAGACAGCCTACAAATTATGCCTAAATCCAAAATTTGGATTTGGATCATGGCATACGTGGGAAGAAAGTAAATACAATAAATTTTGTGCGTTGGCAAACAGACCAGGTGGGATAGAAAGAATTGAAGGGCAGAGGTTAGATTTAGATTGGTACTACTGTCATCCAGGGAGCACCACGTGATTCATCCCAGGGTAGACCAGTTGTCTGGAAATCATTGCTGAATATTAAACACTAGAAGCAGGTTGCAGGAATGAGATACTTTTCATCCCATCTACCCCTTATAAAAACATCACTTCCCTTTGTTTTATTTATCTTATTTTCAAGTACCTTTAGAACTTCAAAACTCTTCTAGTTTTATAAGAGAAAGCAATATTTCAATTTCTCTATTATGAAACCCAGCAATTCTCTAGCCAGTAGATACAGAGAAAGGGCTTTGATTCTATTGATCAGAAGACTAGCTAAGGCGTTTCTGTTGTCTGTGAATCTGGAAAGAGCAGACAAGGTGAGATCAACAAAGAGGAAACAGTCTCTGAAGGATTATTCTCAATAGATGAAACCTGATGCAGAAGAGAGCGAGGGCCCACCATAGCTTTGCAACCCCCAACATATGTGGTGTGCACATGCCAGAGGCAACTGGGAAAGAAAATACTATTTGATTGTTTTTCCCCCAACACATGCTGCAGACAGAAGGGAGAGGGGGACAAGAACTGGGGTAACAAACATACATTTTAAGTATCTTTGGAGCTACTGTTTTCAGCTTCATTGTTTTAATCGATAATTGAATTTTCAGTTGAGTGCCTGACCTGTGGTGGTGCAGTATGCAGTAGATAAAGCATCAACCTAGAATTCTGAGGTCACCACTTTGAAACCCTGAGCTTGCCTGGTCAAGGCACATATGGGAGTTGATGCTTCCTGCTCCTCCCCTTCTCTCTCTCTCTCTCTCTCTCTGTCTCTATCTCTTTCTCCCTCCTAAAATAAATAAATTTTTAAGAACTAGTAAAAAAAAAGAAATTTTAGTTGCATTTAAATATCAAATAAAAAGTAAATTTCATACTCTTATTTTTTTATTTTTTTATAAATAAATTTTTATTAATGTTAATGGGGTGATATCAATAAATCAGGGGATATATATTCAAAGAAAATATGTCCAGGTTATCTTGTCATTCAATTATGTTGCGTACCCATCACCCAAAGTCAGATTGTCCTCCGTCACCCTCTATTTAGTTTTCTTTGTGCCCCTCCCCCTTCCCCTCTCCCTCCTTCCCTCCTGTGTCCCCCCTCCCCTCCCAACCACCACACTCTTCTCCATGTCTCTTAGTCTCATTTTTATTTATTTATTTATTTTTATTTTTTTATTTTTTCATTTTTTCGAAGCTGGAAAGGGGGAGGCAGTCAGACAGACTCCCGCATTCGCCCGGCCGGGATCCACCCGGCATGCCCACCAGGGGGCAATGCTCTGCCCATCTGGGGCGTTGCTCTGTTGCTATCAGAGCCATTCTAGCGCCTGAGGCAGAGGCCACAGAGCCATCCCCAGCGCCCGGGCCATCTTTGCTCCAATGGAGCCTCGGCTGCAGGAGGGGAAGAGAGAGACAGAGAGGAAGAAGAGGGGGAGGGGTGGAGAAGCAGATGGGCACTTCTCCTGTGTGCCCTGGCTGGGAATCAAACCTGGGACTCCTGCACACCAGGCAGACGCTCTACCGCTGAGCCAACCGGCCAGGGCTAGTCTCGTTATTATGTCCCACCAATGTGTGGGATCATGTAGTTCTTTTTTTTTTTCTGATTTACTTATTTCACTCCGTATAATGTTATCAAGATCCCACCATTTGGTTGTAAATGATCCGATGTACTCTTATTTTTAAAATAATGATGCATTGGGAAATTTTTAAGAATTATTATTTCTCTTGGGGTGACTAATACAGGGATAATATTACATGGAACTATATGACTTTACAACAACTTATTATCTAAGTACTATTATTACACTATATCAATTATTCAAATGAGAAAATTAAAATACAAAGAAAGCATGTACTTCACCCAAAACCACATAGCTCCTAAGGACCACAGTCAGTATTTGTGACAAACATGTTGATATAAATTAATGTCAAGCTGATAATACACCCAATTGTTATCCAGAAGCATATGCAAAGCCTTTTTGGAGAAATATACTTTCAAACAAGACTTCAAAGAAGTCCCATAAAGCTCCCCCTAAACATAAAATGTCAAAAAATAAATCACAGAACATACAAGTAAGCAAGGCATTATGACTGAGGGCCAGGAGATAGAATAAAGAGCAAAATCACCACAAATTTAAGTATTGGATTTTCTGAAACATTATAAAACTAAAAAAGTTTAGTATGTTTAAAGTTGTTAAGTGATCAAGATATGTACATAAGGAAAGACTGTTAAAACTGAGAAGGAAAATTTTCTTTATTTTTTTTTACAGGGACAGAGAAAGTCAGAGAGAAGGATAGATAGGGACAGCCAGACAGGAATGGTGAGAGATGAGAAGCATCAATCATCAGTTTTTTGTTGCAAAACCTTAGCTGTTCATTGATTGCTTTCTCATATGTGCCTTGACCGCGGGCCATCAGCAGACTGAATAACCCCTTGCTCAAGCCACTGACCTTGGGTTCAAGCTGGTGAGCTTTTGCTCAAACCAGATGAGCCCATGCTCAAGCTGGTGACCTCGGGATCTCGAACCTGGGTTCTCTGCATCCCAGTCCAACACTCTATCCACTGCAACACTGCCTGGTCAGGCTAAAGAGGACAATTTCAACAAAGAATAAAATATTTGTTGAAATTTAACACTAGCAATGTGTTAGACAGCATATTCAATACACGTGAAGGATACCTTAGTGAACAGTAAGACAGATCTGAAGAAATTATCCACAATTCAATATAAAAAAATGGTAACCATACATTATCTAAGTTTTAGGAGAATAGAATTTAAATTTAATGAAATGAGACAATATCTTTTTAAAAATAATAGCTGAGAAAGTATTAGAATTGGAAAATACACAACTTTAGGTTCTAGATTGTCAAGAAATTCCAAGCAGCATAAATAAATAAAAATTACACCTTGACATATTGCAGAAAATTCTGCAGAACACAAAACATAAAAAGTTCTTCAAAGAAACTAGACATGTTTTTTCTCAAAAGAGAACAAAGACAGTTGGCTTACTGCCTTTAGCAATAAGAAAATCAATACGTATATTTAAGTTTTTGAGATATAATATCTCAGTATTTTTTAAATGTTTATTGTATTGATTTGAGAGAGAGAGAGACATCATTCAATATGTGCCCTAACTGGGGATTGAACTGTCAACCTCTGCACTCCAGGGACAATGCTCTAACCAACTGAGCTATCCAGCCAGAAGAATACCTATCAGTATTCTACAATATATTTAAGTAAACTTTTCAAGATTTAGAATGAAATAAAGGAAATTTCACCTGACTAGGCAGTGACGCAGTAGATAGAGCATCAGCCTAGGACTCTGAAGACCTAAGTTTGAAACCCTGAGGTTGCTGGCTTGAGTGCTTGTTGCCTGCTTGAGCATGGGATCATAGACATGACCCCATGGTTACTTGCTTGAACCCAAAGGAATATGGCTTGAAGCCTAAGCTTACTGGCTTGAGCGCAAGGTTGCTGGCTTGAGAAGGGTGTCTCTGGCTTGGTGGAGCCCCCCTGTCAAGGCACATATGAGAAAGCAATCAATAAACAACTATAATGCCACAACAATGAGTTGATGCTTCTCATCTCTCTCCCTTACTGTCTCCCCAATCTCTAAAATATAAATACAAAAAAAGAAAATTTCAAATTACTAAGAGTTTCCCATAAAAATGCCCTTTATAAATAAACTTCTTTAAAAAAAAAACCCAAAAGGAAGCATATAAAAAGAAAAGTTATTCAATGCATGACAAAATAGTAAGCAAAGAAAATAAAATATGTAGTTTGAATATAAACAAACAGGGAGTGCATAATATTTTGGCAGCAGCCAGACGTAGTAGAAATAGGGCTTGACTAAAAAGTCTAGATCAGACTCTACCAGTACTAGTGACAGGAGGAGAGGAAGGCAGAGATTGGCCAGTTTCTCCATTGCTAAGACAAAGGTACTCATTACTTCCTAGCCCACGAGTTACCATGAGGATGAGAGACCATCGACGTGATTTTACTCACAACCTAGAGAGGGACCCTAAAATTCAAGTTAGCTATGCTACTTTGTTCAGCTTCTAAATGGAAAAAATAAATGAACTAAATATTTAAACTATTGCAACCATAATGAATGATTTTTAAACAAATTCTGTAGTGAGGAAAATGTACTCACTCTTATTCTGGGTACTTGGGGTATCTCAAAATTGAAATAATAAATGGAAAATCCTCAACATTTTAACAAAGCGGTGCAAAATACCAAGTCAACAAAATAAGCCAAAGAGGAAAGGAAAGGGGAGGAAAATGGTCAGGAGAAAGAATCAACAGAAATTTTCATTTTTAAATCAAAATAATAGAAACCGAGATATGAATTCTTCTCTTTCCTATCTGTCTGGTTAGAAAACACACTTTGCATTTAAAACAGAACCGCCATCCCCTGCGGAAATGGAAGTAAAATTTCCATAGTTTGTAAATAGCCTCTTGGATAGCCTGATATTCTCAACAAACTAGGCGTATAAAGGCATCTGTTGTGGCTACTCCCATAGCGCATCCCCTGGTAAGCTCATAAATTAGCAGGGATATTTAACAGAGGAAACTGGAGCACTAAACAAAAGCATCATAACATTAAGCTGCCTCAGACCTACCGCCTGAAGTAGTTACAGTGAGAAGGTGGCTGTGTGTGTTTCTGACTAACATTGAACATGAGGCTGAGGGTTTAACTTTTCTATTTTACATTAAAAACCATACTATATGCAGTTGAGAATTTAAGAAACTTAAAATTAATGTGTTTGAGAAAGATGAAAGGCTACAACATTTTAATACCTAACATACTGCAGAATCCTGGAAGTGTTAACATTACACATTATTCTTTACCATCTGCTCTGTTTACATAACGTTAGTCCACAACATCCATCCGTCAAATGACTATCAATTCTTTTTTATTTTTTTCATATTTGAAATTGTTTTCACCCCTCCCAGTAAGTTCTTAAAGGAACACAGAAAGAAAAGTATTTAATTTCTCTTTTAATTTTACTGAAATTGCAACATTAGTTGAATTGTGCTTTAAATTTTTTTTAGAAGAATTCTTTACTAACATGAAGCAATCATATGATTAAATTAGGTGTCTTTGTTATTGTTGCATGAATTGTTAAAAAATGTGCAGATCTTAATTCTTATATTACAAGTAGGATAAAACCTTACATCCTTCATGGTTATTGACACTATTTTATACCATTTTTGGTCTCTGGTTCTTTCGACAATTCTCGTGCTATATATTTATAAACTTCCTTTTCCAAAATCATGGGAAAAAACCTTTAGTGGCTTTACTAAGTCTTTGTGATTTTGATTTTTTTCAAAGTTCCGTTTAATAAATTAGAAATCTAGTTGGTAGGTGGATATCTGAGGCAACTGATACGAAACTGGTGTCATCCCAGGGCGTGGGGCGGGGAGACGTAACACTGCCGGAGAAACTTCCTTTAAGCCAGGATTCTGCTGTCTTTTCCTGCATTGTTTGGCAGCTTTGCTCTTTCTGATCAACTCACAATGTTGAGATGATCATGTGACCACTCCGCATGTCCCAAGTGCTTGCTTTATGGGACGGGCTCTGTGGAGCCTAAGAGCAAACATTCTTCAGAGCTCTGTTTCATCTTATTGGCAATTAATAACTGTAATGTCACCTTCAGAAGGTTTCTCTAACTTCTAACAAGAGCAGAGAATTTCTTTTTATTTAACCTTTTTTTTTGAGAGTGAAGGACAGAGGGACAGGAAGGGCAAGAAATGAGAAGCATCAACTCATAGTTGTAGCACCTTAGTTGTTCATTGTTTGCTTTATCCTATGTGCCTTGCCTGGATGTCTCCAGCTAAACCAATGATGTCTTGCTCAAGCCAGTGACCTTTGGGCTCAAGCCAGCAACCTTGGGCTTCAAGCCAGTGACCTCTGAGCTCAAGCCAGCGACCATGGGGTCATGTCTAGGGTCCCATGCTCAAGCTGGCAACTCCACAATCAATCTGATAAAACCATGCTCAAGCCAGTGACCTTGGGGTTTTGAACCTGGTTCCTCAAGTTTGCATCCCAGGCCAATGCTCTATCTACTGTGCGACCACCTGGTCCAGAAAGAACAGAGAACTTATAATCCAAAATTCCTGTTAGAGATCTCAGGATTTCTATTGAGTGGAAGCCCTGGTCACCCTGGATTTAAGGCTGTTTTAATAAAATATTATAGCCGGATATGTGGCCTCAAAACAGACTCACTTCATCAACCAAGGACATTCAATAGACTAATTTTCAGCTTTTATAAAGTCTTAAAAATGTTAGTATCCAGTGCCTCTCAGGATACAAGTGAAAAATATAGCTGTGCAATAATTTTTACAAGGATGTGCTCACATAACACTGTTTCCTCAGTCTGAAACAGCTTTACACTCTATTTCTCTTCATATATTTTACTCTTATTCAAGTCTTGGCTGAAATATCCTGCTCTTGGAAGTTTCTCTGGATGAACTCTCCCCCAATAGAACTCTGTCCTTTTATTAGGGAAGGAAAGAAGGGAGGAAGGGGAGGGGAGCAAGAGGGGGGGAAGGAAGGAGGGAAGGAGGGAGGGAGGGAGGGAGGAAGGGAGGAGAAATGAATTATGAAATTTGAAGACAATCAAGCCCCTCTTTGAATTCCACTGCATGCGAGGAGACTCATATATACCTGTGCTTATATAGATGAGTTGATACTAAAGGTCTACCTGAAGCTATGATGGGGAAAGATTTGAGACTGCCCTGGCTGGATATGAGTGTATTTTGCATATGGGAGGAAGTTGGATGATTTGGGCCAGAGGGCCAACTCCAATAATCAGCAACCCAGATGACCCCAAATTGTGCACAAACTTGTATTTTCTGTCTCTTTCTCTCTCTCTCTCATTCTCCCCTTTGCCTCCCCCTGCTCAGATCCCACTCAGATTCTATTCTGTGGAAGAAGCTATGTCATGAACAGCCCTATGGGGAGCTCCACCTGGTAAAAAAAAAAAATGAAACCTTATGATAATCACCAGGTGAGAGGGCTTAGAAGTGGTTCTTCTAGATCCTTCAGAGAGACTGCAGCCCCCTAAGGGCCGCTGAGCCAGAAGTATCCAGCTGCGGCCCTTCCAGATGCCCGAACCTAAGAAACTGTGTGACATCAAAAGTCTTATACGAAGTGAAATAAGTAAATCAGAAAAAACCAGGAACTGCATTATTCCATACGTAGATGGGACATAAAAGTGAAACTAAGAGACATTTATAAGAGTGTGGTGGTAAGGGGGGGAGGGGGGAGAGGGAGAGGGAAAGGGGGAGGGGGAGGGGTACAAAGAAAACTAGATAGAAGGTGACAGAGGACTTTGGGTGATGGGTATGCAACATAATTGAACGACAAGATAACCTAGACCTGTTATCTTTTTTTTTTTTTTATTGTATTTATTTTTAATGGGGTGACATCAGTAAATCAAGATACATATATTCAAAGATAACATGTCCAGGTTATCTTAAAGTTCAATTATGTTGCATACCCATCACCCAAAGTCAGATTGTCCTGTCACCCTCTATCTAGTTCTCTTTGTGCCCCTCCCCCTCCCCCTTCCCTCTCCCTCTCCTCCCTCCCCCCGTAACCACCACACTCTTATCAATGTCTCTTGGTCTCACTTTTATGTCCCATCTATGTATGGAAAAATGCAGTTCCTGGTTTTTTCTGATTTATTATTTCACTCCGTATAATGTTGTCAAGGTCCTACCATTTTGCTATAAATGATCCGATGTCATCATTCCTTATGGCTGAGTAGTATTCCTTGGTGTATATGTGCCACATCTTCTTTATCCAGTCATCTATTGATGGGCTTTTTGGTTGTTTCCATGTCCTGGCCACTGTGAATAATGCTGCAATGAACATGGGGCTGCATGTGTCTTTACAAGTCAATGTTTCTGAGTTTTTGGGGTATATACCCAGTAGAGGGATTGCTGGGTCATAAGGTAGTTCTATTTTCAGTTTTTTGAGGAACCACCATACTTTCTTCCATAATGGTTGTACTACTTTACATTCCCACCAACAGTGGATGAGGGTTCCTTTTTCTCCACAACCTCTCCAACATTTGCTATTACCTGTCTTGTTAATAATAGCTAATCTAACAGGTGTGAGGTGGTATCTCATTGCAGTTTTGATTTGCATTTCTCTAATAACTAACAAAGATGAGCATCTTTTCATATATCTGTTGGCCATCTGTATTTCTTCCTGGGAGAAGTGTCTGTTCATATCCTCTTCCCATTTTTTTATTGGATTGTTTGTTTGTCGTTGAGTTTTATGAGTTCTTTGTATATTTTGGATATTAGGCCCTTATCTGAGCAGGTGCTTAAAAATATCATTTCCCAATTAGTTGGCTGTCTGTTTATCTTGTTATCAATTTCTCTTGCTGAACAAAAACTTCTTAGTCTGATGTAGTCCCATTCATTAATTTTTGCTTTCACTTCTCTTGCCTGTGGAGTCAAATTCATAAAATGCTCTTTAAAGCCCAGGTCCATGAGTTTGGTACCTATGTCTTCTTCTATGTACTTTATTGTTTCAGGTCTTATGTTTAGATCTTTGATCCATTTTTGAATTAATTTTAGTACAGGGGGACAAACTGTAGTCCAGCTTCATTCTTTTGCACGTGGCTTTCCAGTTTTCCCAGCACCATTTGTTGAAGAGGCTTTCTTTTCTCCATTGTGTGTTGTTGGCCCCTTTATCAAAAATTATTTGACTATATATATGTGATTTTATTTCTGGGCTTTATATTCTGTTCCATTGGCCTGAGTATCTATTTTTCTGCCAATACCATGTTGTTTTGATTGTCGTGGCCCTATAATAGAGTTTGAAGTCAGGTATTGTAATGCCCCCAGCTTCATTCTTTTTCTTTAGGATTGCTTTGGCTATTCGGGGCTTTTTATAGTTCCATATAAATCTGATGATTTTTTGCTCCATTTCTTTAAAAAATGTCATTGGAATTTTGATGGGAATTGCATTAAATTTGTATATAGCTTTGGGTAATATGGCCATCTTGATTATATTTATTCTACCTAACCAAGAACAAGGAATATTCTTCCATCTCATAATGTCTTTTTCGATTTCCCTTAACAATGGTTTATAGTTTTCATTGTATAAATCCTTTACATTCTTTGTTATGTTTATTCCTAGGTATTTTATTTTTTTTGTTGCAATCGTGAAGGGGATTATTCTTTTGAGTTCATTCTCAAATGTTTCATTGTTGGCATATAGAAAGGCTATTGACTTCTGTATGTTAATTTTGTATCCTGCGACCTTACTGTATTGGCTTATTTTTTCTAGAAGTCTTTTTGTGGATTCTTTGGGGTTTTCGATGTATAGGATCATATCATCTGCAAAAAGTGATACCTTTACTTCTTCTTTTCCGATATGGATGCCTTTTATTTCTTTGTCTTGTCTGATTGCTGTGGCAAGAACCTCTAGTACCACATTAAATAAGAGTGGAGAGAGTGGACAACCCTGTCTTGTTCCTGATTTAAGGGGGAAAGCCTTCAGTTTTGTGCCATTTAGTATGATGTTAGCTGATGGTTTATCATATATGGCCTTTATCATGTTGAGATATTTTCCTTCTATTCCCATTTTGTTGAGAGTCTTAAACATAAAATTGTGTTGTATTTTATCAAAAGCCTTTTCTGCATCTATTGATAATATCATGTGATTCTTGTTCTTTGTTTTGTTGATATGGTGTATTATGTTGACCGTTTTACGTATGTTGAACCATCCTTGAGATTCTGGGATGAATCCCACTTGATCATGATGTATTATTTTTTTAATATGTTGTTGTATTCGATTTGCTAGTATTTTGTTTAGTATTTTAGCATCTGTATTCATTAGAGATATTGGTCTGTAGTTTTCTTTTTTTGTGCCATTCTTGCCTGGTTTTGGTATAAGGGTTATGTTTGCCTCATAAAATGTGTTTGGAAGTATTGCTTCTTCTTCAATTTTTTGGAAGACTTTCTGTAGAATAGGAACCAAGTCTTCTTTGAAGGTTTGATAAAATTCGCTGGTATAGCCATCAGGGCCTGGACTTTTATTTTTGGGGAGGTTTTTAATGGTTTTTTCTATTTCTTCTCTACTAATAGGTCTGTTTAGGCTTTCTGCTTCTTCTTGACTCAGTCTAGGAAGGTTGTATTGTTCTAGGAATTTATCCATTTTTTCTAGGTTGTTGAATTTAGTGGCATAAAGTTTTTCATAGTATTCTACAATAATTCTTTGTAAATCTACGGTGTCTGTGGTGATTTCTCCTCTTTCATTTTGGATTTTGTTTATATGAGTTCTTTCTCTTTTTTCCTTGGTAAATCTTGCCAAGGGTTTGTCAATTTTGTTGATTTTTTCAAAAAACCAGCTCCTTGTTCTATTAATTTTTTCTATAGTTTTTCTGTTCTCTATTTCATTTATTTCTGCTCTGATTTTTATTATCTCCTTTCTTCGGCTGGTTTTGGGTTGTCTTTGTTCTTCATTTTCTAGTTCCTTAAGGTGTGAAGTTAAGTGGTTCACTTGGGCTCTCATATATGCCTGAAGTGATATGAACTTCCCTCTTATCACAGCTTTTGCTGCATCCCATAGATTCTGATATGTTGTATTATCATTTTCATTTGTCTGTATATATCTTTTGATCTCTGCACTTATTTCTTCTTTGACCCATTCATTCTTTAAAAGTATGTTGTTTAGTTTCCACATTTTTGTGGGATTTTTTCCCTCTTTTTTGCTGTTGAATTCTAGTTTCAAGGCTTTATGATCAGAAAATATGCTTGGTACAACTTCAATTTTTCTGAATTTGCTGATGTTGTTTTTGTGGCCCAACATATGGTCAATTCTAACCTGTTATCTTTGAATATATGTATCCTGATTTATCAATGTCGCCCATTAAAAAAATAAAATTATTTAAAAAAAAAAGTCTGTGTTGTCTACATCTACTAAATTTTGGGTAATTTATTACACAGTAATAAATAATGAATACACCAAACCTTCTCCATCTACATAACCCAAAGGGTCTCCAAAAAAAGAATACGTGACTCTTATTCACTTAACTATTTCTATGGCATTGCTCCTAAGAATATTTTCAAAATGGATTTGTGAGTAATCAGCCTCTCAAACTGTTATTAGATCTACAAGTATGGTTGCTTCCTAAGCAAAGCACAAGCTTTTGCCAAGTCGGTGGCCTGATTCCTTGGGTAGGACATGTTTCAGCAGAAGTCTCTGTGCTATTATAAATGATATGGCGAACAGTGCTGGGCGTCTCTGGGGCCTTGAGGGAACTGGTGATTGACAGGAGAGGATGTTCTCTTAACTCCCTGCTGCCACACCACACAGAGCATGGGTTTTACCTTTTGTTGTCTTATATTTCTGTCCATTAACTCTCAATGGCATGCTAAACTCAGCAGAAATCAGAAACCCTTATGTGTAGGTGTTTGTCATCTTTTCTGAGGTCCGTATAAAGTGACTCATTTAAATCAACCCCTGTTGGATAACAAGGCGATTTAAATGGGGTTCATTTGAAGCAGGTCTTGAGTTGCATAATGACCTGGTTTACAGCACACCTCTCTTCTCCCCCCACCCCCTTGCTTTTCTTTTGTTTCCAATCACAACAAGGACTAGGACATATTACCGTACATAGTTTATAAATAATTTTGATATGTATAGAGAGTTTTAGAATAAGGTGAGTCATTTTTTTCTTCCTTTCACTTAAAATGAGAATGGAGATTGTTACCGTTATGCCTCATATACTTTTATTAAAACAGAAAGTCTAAACTAAATTATCTTTCTGGCAGATAGTTCAAACAGGAATTTAATGCTTGGCATTGATAAAGATGTGGTGATTATGCTTTTTGGGACAGGGGAACAGAGGCTCGCTCTGTAAGATGTCTACACCAAGAAAGCATTTCTTAAGCATTCTACCACCTATTCAAGAAGGAAAATAGGCTGTAAGCTCTTTATTGATTTGTGTTCTTATTTGGACTTTTGGTTTGTGTACTATCATTTTACATTTCATCTTGTGCTTTGCCTATTTCTCCACATCTTTTTGGGCCATTTAGGTTCAGAATAGAATTGAGATGAACTTATATACATCATTTAACATTTTTTTTCCCTAATGTCTTTCCTAGATATAATGTATTCACTTATGTTATACCAAAAGGCTTTCACAATTTTAGACCAGAAATTACCTGTTTAATTTGGCCTTCAGATAGGAACAGTCTTTCTATATTTTAGAGACCTGAAACAAGGTGCTTGAATATGTGTATATAATTATACAACTATTATACTACCATTGCAGTTTATTACTAACAAAATAAACTTTACACCATGAGAGTAAACATCTTACTCTCTCTCTCCTCTTGATTTCTGAACTCTCCGGAGAAACAAACAATCCTTAGTCCCACTGCCAACAGAATTCAAGATGGAAGGTCAGCCGGTGACTGTCAAAAACCTTAAAGCATTCTGATAAGGAACAAATTTTCTCCTTTGTTCAAAGTAGTCCTGCGAAATGATCATCA
The DNA here is from genome assembly GCF_036850995.1 of Saccopteryx leptura. NCBI lineage: Eukaryota > Metazoa > Chordata > Mammalia > Chiroptera > Emballonuridae > Saccopteryx > Saccopteryx leptura. The sequence continues at coordinate 181,389,871 of NC_089508.1, forward strand.
GGACCAGAGAAAAACCAGGCTCCTGGTAGGGGTCACGTTGGTGGCCATTTTCACTCCACAGTTTTCCCTGTTTGATCTCCTTTCAGACCTGATGAAACTGACCATAACAAAGCACAAATTAATAGTCAAATCTACTTCAGAAGGAATCATAGATAATTCTGTAAACCTGTTCCAAATCTACTCTTCGTGTCCTGAGAAACAAGGAATGGTAATATCTAAGTGTGAAACGACCATAGCAATGTAAGTAAGAGAAAAGAATACCGAATGCCAAGAGAACGCTATCTTTTACTTCTCCTCAAACTATCAGTGGTAAACAATCCATGGGGTTTTTTTTTGCTTATTTATTTTTAATATGCAATTCATTGTATATGATGGAATTAAGAAATTAATTTTTTTTTTTTTTTTTTTCTGAAGCTGGAAACGGGGAGAGCCAGTCAGACAGACTCCCGCATGCGCCCGACCGGGATCCACCTGGCACAACCACCAGGGGCGAAGCTCTGCCCACCAGGGGGTGATGCTCTGCCCCTCCGGGGTGTCGCTCTGCCGCGACCAGAGCCACTCTTAGCGCCTGGGGAGGTGCTATCCCCAAGCCATCCCCAGCGTCCGGGGCCATCTTTGCTCCAGTGGAGCCTTGGCTGCGGGAGGGGAAGAGAGAGACAGAGAGGAAGGGGGGGGGTGGAGAAGCAAATGGGCGCTTCTCCTATGTGCCCTGGCCGGGAATCGAACCCGGGTCCCCCGCACGCCAGGCCGACGCTCTACCGCTGAGCCAACCGGCCAGGGCAAGAAATGAATTTTTAAGAGAATGAATAGGAAAAGGAAGCGCAAAAAAAAAAAAAAAAGAAAAAGAAAAAGAAAAAATCCCACAAGCCTATCAAGGCAATGTCAAAGTTATCTTACAGTTTCTAAACACTGTCTCTCCATTTCTACATTTATGACAAAAAGTTGGTGTGGCATTGGTCACCAGAGACAGTCTGAGTGGTGTGGCTATAAACTGGTCTAAAATAATGATGCAGCTGAAGTTCCAAATAAATTATTTTAACAAGGATAGTTTCTCTCAAACTGTGTCACAGCCCAATATACTTGAGCACAACAGACCCCCAAAAGCACAATCAGTTATGGCAGGAAAACTTAGGGTCTTTTAGGGTTGTGTGTGAAGTTGAAAATAGCTCCCCATGTCAATCTGGAGGATTTCTCCTTGCCCTGAGTTAGAATCACTGCAGTAAGGAATGGAGGAGGGAATCAGTTTGTGGTCCACAAACAAGCACTGAGCTTCTAATCTGTAAGAGGTCTTACGCTAGACACGTAAAAATACAAAGATTATAGAAGACAGAGACTTGAGTGCAATACTAAATGAGAGTGGAGATCATGTAAAGACAACTAATAATTTAGCATAATGTATGAAACGGGAGCTTATACATCTCTACACAGTTTGAATAGCCACATAATTATAAATTTATAATACGGATTTATAATTACAATAGCTAGCTTGTACTAATGGCTTCTTTAATATCAAAACTATTCTAAACATGTTAAATATGTCACCTTACATCCTAATTATTAATTTAAGAGATCAGAAAACTGAAGGAAATGAGGAGTTACGTTGTCCCAGGACACAGAGCTAGTAATCAGATAAAAAAGGATTCAGACCATGAGTCTAAGTTTTTTTTTTTTGACTTATTATTTATTTTTTTTTTGTATTTTTCTGAAGCTAGAAACGGGGAGAGACAGTCAGATTCCCACATGCGCCCGACCAGGATCCACCCAGCACGCCCACCAGGGGGCCGCGACCAGAGCCACTCTAGCACCTGGGGCAGAGGCCAAGGAGCGACCCCCAGCGCCCGGGCCATCTCTGTTCCAATGGAGCCTCGGCTGCAGGAGGGGAAGAGAGAGACAGAGAGGAAGGAGAGGGGAAGGGGTGGAGAAGCAGATGGGCGCTTCTCCTGTGTGCCCTGGCCGGGAATCAAACCTGGGACTTCTGCACGCCAGGCCGACGCTCTACCACTGAGCCAACCGGCCAGGGCCAAGAGTCTAAGTTTTAACCCTCATAGTCTGTTAACCATGAGAATAAGACATAGTTTATGCCAGTCTTCTCATTTTCCAGATATATGCAGGAGTTTTCAGTCACTGATTGATCTAATGGTTTTTGTTATCACGATCATCCCTGTGTCTCTGAGTGGATAATCTTCAGTATATAGAGAATCAGAATTTGCAGAACAGAGGACAACAGTCAAAGACAGTTTGATTCAGACACAAGAGCCTTGGCAGAGACATCACACCACAGAGGAGCCCCTGACCTATCTAGTTGTCATTTTGATAAAGTGAGTTTTTCCCCCTTTGGGGATGGTCAGAGTTTATGAGTCATCTGTCGTCAGCTGTCTGGAAATCCTTTCTGATAAGCAGGGTCTCTGCTGTGCTCAGCAGCAAATCATATGATCCTGGTCGTGCCACGGGGCCTGCAAGACTGAGCACATACCGCACAGCGGTTTAGTCTCTTCTTCTTTACCCCGTTCTTCACAGAGGTACAGAAAGGTTATCAGTGGGAGGGATGCAGGAACCGCCAGCAGGTAAAGTCTCACTGATGACATGGAAAATACTTCTAATTAAAGACGGATGAAACACGCAGAAACAATCTTCCTACTTCATTAGTTTATCTCCTGGTTTATTCTCATTGGTGGCCACACAGAGCGCATAGAGTTGAAGCCTCATTTGATATTCACAAATAGACTCTTGGTCTCTCACAGTAATAATGGTTCACCTTGTGCTAGTCTGTCTTCATTATGTCAATGTTAAATAAGCATTACGTCCAGCATAAAAAAGCAAACAAACAAAAAAATAAAAAAGGCTGTTCTTTAGTTCAAATATCACTGATTCTCTATTTGTTTTCAAAGGAAATGTCAGTTGGCGGGGGTGGGGGAAGCACGCTTATATTAAAATTGGATGTTGCTGAGCTGCAAAGCACTTCATAGTTTTTGCCTAAAGAAACTTGGATTTGGTAACAGTGATACCCTGAGGGTGCTGCCCCACAAGTAAAAAAGCATGGGTTCAAATTTGCGCTTCCACTTACTAGTTCTAAAGTCCTGGCCTAATTCTGTTCACTCCCAAGCCTTAGTCTCTCTACTGTCTATAATAGTCCTTCTCTAACCCAGTTTGCCAAGTGTTTTTGCAAGGGTGAAATGTTCAATATTTATAAATTCTAATAATAGGAAACGCAAAATCATTGTGTAACACTTGGTTCATGTTATTTTGTTCATGAAAACTGTTCATATGCAAATTTAATGCATGGTTTTGCAATCGATCCAAACAATTATGCTTGCTGTCAATGCAGGTTGTATTAACATCTTCCTTTTATGATTTTATTCTCACATTGAGATCTTCCTAATGCTTTCAGGTATAATTTTTAGAAAGAGTCAACTAAAATGAAAGCTGAATTCATACAGAGATTTGGATTTTTTCCCCACTGGTGATGTGCAAGTAAAACATTTTCTGCTAGAAGAGTGACTGTAGGCATCAGATAACTGAGGGCAAAAAGGAAAACTATACACGCAAAAGATACATCAGCTGATGTAAATGGTGCATGCTTCTGGGGAAGGAGTATGAGTTTTAATTTATTTATTTATTTTAATTTATTTTAATTTTTTATTTTTCCGAAGCTAAAAGCCAGGAGGCAGTCAGACAGACTCCAGCACGCACCTGACTGGGATCTACCCAGCATGCCCATCTGGGCCATTGCTCCGTTGTGGCCGGAGCCATTCTAGCGCCTGAGGCGGAGGCCATGGAGCCATCCTCAGCGCCCAGGCCAACTTTGCTCCAATGGAGCCTTGGCTGCAGGAGGAGAAGAGAGAAACAGAAAGGAAGGAGAGTGGAAAGAGTGGAGAAGCAGATGGATGCTTTTCCTGTGTGCCCTGACCGGGAATTGAAACCAGGACTTCCTGGTTGCCTGCCAAAGGTTAATAGAATGAGCGGATATGGGAGTTCAGTCTAGAGCCCAGCAATTCTGACTGCTGATCCAGCCATTAGTCCTTCAACCAATAAATAGTTTCTATCTCCATGTAAGGAAGGATTTAGCAATGATTGCTTTAAGGATTTTTAAGTAGTTAAAGATTCAGTCAATTCATACTCTCCATATACCAGGAGTATGAGTATGGAACACATACTCTCCATATACCAGGCTGATGCTCTACCACTGAGATAACTGGCCAGGGCCTTGGAGTATGAGTTTTAGAGTTGGAGAGAAGCAAAGTCAAATCCTGATTCTGCTCATTTATACCTGTGGGAACACAGGCAAGACATTTAGTTTAATTCAACCTGTTTCCTCATTTGTTATTTTGAGATAATAGAAATGCCAAGCATCTATTGAGTATTCACTAGGTACAAAGCATTATATTAAACATGACATCATTTCATCTTTAGACCAACACAATAAAGCAAATTCGATATTTCTTAAGCTGATTAAGAATTTGAGTACTCCGGAGTTCTATTTTCAAAAAATGTTGTTTGAGAAACAGTCCATTACATCCCTGATTTCTGAATAAACATTTTTCCAGGAAAGATATACAAATGGCCAATAGCACATGAAATGTGGCTTAACATCATTATCAATAAGGAAAATATAAATCAAATCACAAAGAGATATCACTTTTTACTCACTTAGATGGCTATAATAAAAAAAAAAAAAGAAAGATAATGGTAAGTGTTCCTGAGAATGTGGCAAAACTGATTCCTTTATATATTACTGGTGGGAATATAAAATGGTATAGTCACTTTTGAAAAAAATCTGGCAGTGCTATAAAATGTTAACCGTGGAGTTATGCTGTTTGACCCAGCAATTCCACTCCAAGGTGTACACCCAAGAGAAACAAAAGTATCTGTCTATTCAAAAACTTGAACGTAAATTTTCATAACAGCATTATCCATAATAGGTAGAAAATGGACACAACCGAAATGTCTATCTGTTAAAGAATGGATAGACAAAATGTGGTATTACCATATAAAACAAAGTGATAAATACAAAGTTCTTATGCATGCTAAAATATGTACTAACCTTAAAATATTATCTTACGTGAATAAGACTAGTCACAAAGGATGACAGATTGTGTGCTATCATTATATTAAATGTCTAGAATAAGCAAATCTTTATTTCTGTACACACTTAGTATAATTTCCAGAGATTTTTAAATGATTTTTTTTTAGATTTTCCCCAAGTTGGTTTTGTTTTCTCCCTGGGGAGCAGGTACATTGTTATCTCAGAAGTAAAGCCTTCTTCTTTCCTTTTGAACTCAGTTCACTTTTTTTTTCTAATTTAGTCTAACACTTATACATATGCAGAACTGGAGGTTGGGAGCGTCACATATCAGACCAAAAAAGGTTGAAAGAGTTCTGTACCTCAGAGTCAATTCTCACAGGCACTCCACACCATAATACACATTCTGTTACTCATTTTTGACAAGAGATGACTTTGAGACAGAGAATAATTGTTGCCTGCCAAAGGTTAATAGAATGAGCGGATATGGGAGTTCAGTCTAGAGCCCAGCAATTCTGACTGCTGATCCAGCCGTTAGACCTTCAACCAATAAATAGTTTCTATCTCCATGTAAGGAAGGATTTAGCAATGATTGCTTTAAGGATTTTTAAGTAGTTAAAGATTCAGTCAATTCATAGAACACATACATACTCTCTACAAAATCTCTCCTGAACACCGTAGTCACCTTCATCATTCTCTGCCTAAGTGCTCCAGCTACCAGGCTCTCCGCCTATCCCTGACATTCATATTTGAGTTAGGAGGAAGCCATGGGCCATGGAAAGCTTGATTGTGCTTGTATCTCAGGCAAAATCTTAAGGAAAGAGCATACCAAATTTCCTTATAGGAAAGCTCCTCATCTCATAACTTCCCTATCATTTAAATCCCATTCCCTTACCCAGAAGAATTCCAACTACAGTGTTCCCGTTATGAAATAGGAAGTAAAAAAAGAAACACTCTTATAAAAAAGGGGACAACATGGAAATACACAAAACATCCACTTGTGAAGTGTTAACAACTGGCAAGACAAGCATATCAAACAAATATAGACATCATTTTTACCACCACCATTCAGGTCATTCAAGATGCTTATTCTTCTCCTTGTTTCTGTTACTTTTTTATTTAATTTATTGGAGGGACATTGGTCAATTAAATAGGTTTCAAGTGTACAATGCTATAATACACATCATCTGTGTATTGTATTGTATGTTCACCATCCACACTCTAGTTTCCTTCTGTCACTATTTATTCCCTCCTTTTTCCTCTTCTCTCTGCCCCCACTCCCTCTTCCCTTTGGTGATCACCATACTGATATCTTTGTCTATGAGGGATTCTTTGTTTGTTTGTTTGGCTCGATCCCTTTTTCTATCTTACCCACCACCCTCTTCTCCAACAGTCTATTCTCTGTATCCATGAGCCTCTTTCTATTTTGTTTGTTTATTTTGTTCATTAGGTTCCACAACTGAGTGAAATCATATGGTATTTGTCTTTCTCTGACTGGCTTATTTCACTGTTGCTGTTTTTAAATACAGTCAGGCTTTCTTCAACAGCAGCTGCATAGTAACTAGAATTCCTTCCTTGTTAAAACTCTAGGATTCCAAACCTTCATGATGACTCATGTCCATACTTTAAGATTTAATCTTTGGTGTATTCCATATACTCAATACACTATTCATGTATTTTTTTAGGTCTTCTGTAGAGTATACTCAAAAGTACCATTTGATATTATTTTCTATCAAGCAAGCTTTCACTGTCACTGATGAGAGAATGATCTCAAATTGGAATAGGATTTAACTGATTGACTCAATTCTGAAATACCCACTGTCCCAGCAAGGACTGGTCAGTATATACAGTCAAACCTTACGTAGTCAAAAGCATGCCTTCTCACAAATTGTCTACCAGAGAAATTCTTTCCTGTCACAGAAGGATGATGGCATCATTCAATATAAATGTAATATATATATATATATATATATATATATATATATATATATATATATATATATCTTTTGGATGGGCAACTATGGAAGAGATAGTTGAAATGTTCAAGGAACACAAATTATGATGAAGACATTTTCATGGGAATTAAAGTGTACATTTAGTTCTTGAAGTTGTGTGAGAATGCAAGATCATTGATTAATACACAAATTTATCTAAAAGAAGCAGTAACTTGAACTCATCAGCTAATACACTAGCAAAAATTCTCTAAAAATAAGGTACTATGTGAAAGTGTCACAAAATAAGCAACCAGAATCAGTTGCCTACAGAGCAGGAAGGAGGTTTTGTATTGCAGGTGCAATGCAAAGAATGAGAGATTGGAAAAAACAAGGGTTTTGGAGTCAGACAGTTCTAGCTTTAATACTCAGTTCTCCACACTTTCACTGTAGGACCTTAAGAAGTTTGGCTGACTTATCTAAGCCTCAGATTCCCCATCTTTAAAATAATGATTACACTATTTTCCTTGCAGGACCATTGTGAGGAATAGAATACACGGATAAACCACTTTGGCCATGTTTGCCTTATAGTAGACATTCTATAGTAGACCTTGTCAATTATACCTTGAATTATAATTAAAAGCCTTTTTAATAAAAGCTAGGAAATATCCCATTTTAATGCCAAAATCCTCAGAACTTGATAATTGTACATATGCTAAATTCACGGTGAACTATACATTCATCATCTACACATCCATCCATCCATGCATCTATCCATCATGCAACACATATGCATTCCTTAAAAAATATGTATAAAGTGTGAACTGTGTGTCAAGTACTGTGCTAGATCAATGGTATTTAAGCACAATAATTAATTGTCAGTCCTTATTTATTAATGAAATCTCAAAGGAACGTGATGATTGAAATAGAAGGGCAGGAGGAGAAAAAGAAGTACAAATTAGATTTGAGTTAATGACATCTGAACCAATATATAAAAATAAAGTGTTTCCAGAAAACAAAGAGTTGAATAAGAGTGTCCTTGACATATTAAAGGCAGCAGCAGAGAGTTTAGTTCATTAGCGGCATTGGAAGCAGGCTGATAGAGTTGTACTGCATGGCAGGTATAAATTATCTCAATAAACTTCCCCACCGAGCCTGGAGCTGCCTCACAAATCTCCTCAACCAACAATCCTCTAGCAGTGCAATTACACTGGCATACAAGATGGAACCTACTTGTGTTTTCTCATTTATTTTCCTTTTCTAATTTCTTTAAAAATCTTAGCATGCAATAAAATGCAAAGAGACAACATTAGCTCAGAATGAACATAACGACACCACTATAACGCAGGCAGTAAAAATAAACTTCCGTTGAATGTGTGATTTAACAAAATGAACAAGGTGAAATTGGGACAGAAGACCAACAATTAAAATGAAGGGAACTGGAGAGTCATTTATTAAGAAAAAAATTGTACAGAAGAGAATAAACATCAATGAGTATAAAATGCTATTTGTAGATGTTGAAGGATGACATACATGTTCCTAGACTGAGACCACCATTAGTACAACTGATATTTCCCATAATAAACAATAATACACACTCTCTACTTAATGTCAGAGATAAGCCATCCTCCTTCCTAAGTCTAAATCTATTTAATAATTTCTTAGGAATTAAGTCCCCACTTTTAGTTCCCAGATGGTCATAATTTCAAATTGTAGGTAATAGTAATTTAGTTTAATTCAATCATCATATACATACTAGATTTTGTTTTGTTTTTCATTCATAAATTCTTTACCTTTGATGTGTAAGATGATCTAATGACAGCTGGGAATGCAGATATAAATAAGATACAATCCTTATCATAACAGTCAGTTGGAGAGATCAACAGAAATATTTGCAGTGGAGACTTTGAGATTTGATATTGTAAACAGATGGACTCAATATGCTAGGCAAAAGGCAGGAAGGATTTAATTCAAGAAGACTGGTACAGCCGCTGTGGAAAATAGTGTGGGGATTCCTCAAAAAATTAAAAATTGAACTGCCTTTTGACCCAGCTATCCCACTTTTAGGAATATACCCCAAGGACACCATAGAACAGTTCCAGAAGGAGAAATGCACCCCCATGTTTATAGCAGCATTGTTCACAATAGCGAAGATCTGGAAACAGCCCAAGTGTCTGTCAGTGGACGAGTGAATTAAAAAGCTTCGGTACATATATACTATGAAATACTACTCAGCCATAAGAAATGATGACATCGGATCATTTACAATAACATGAATGGACCTTGATATCATTATACTGAGTGAAAAAAGTAAATCAGAAAAAACTAAGAACTATATGATTCCATACATAGATGGGACATAAAAATGAGACTCAGAGACATGGACAAGAGTGTGATGGTAGTGGGGGGGGGGAGAGAAGGAGAAGGAGAAGGAGGGGGTGGGGAAGGGGAGGGGCACAAAGAAAACCAGATAGAAGGTTACAGAAGACAATTTGACTTTGGGTGAGGGATATGCAACATAATAAAATGTCAAAATAATCTGGAGATGTTTTCTCTGAACATATGTACCTTGATTTATCAATGTCACCCTATTAAAATTTAAAAAAAAAGAAGTCACAGGAGGCTTCTCAAAAACAGTGACTTAAGTGGGGTCTTAAAAATGCACATGAGTTTACAAGGTGGTTGTGTGACTTTCAGTTTTAACCTAGAGAGAGGACAAAACAAGGCTTTATTACATGTTAAAGACTGAAATATGTTGTATCAATTACTAAATGCTATTAGAGTTCAAGAGAGACAGTAGAATGTATGAGCTATTTGTACTGAAGAAAGCTTCTACAAGAAGAAAATTTGATCTGTGTCTTGGAAGGTATGCTAGGACACAGCGAGCACAAGAGGTCCACTGAAAGTGACATGACTTTTGTAAAATGGAAGGATGATTCACAGTCATGGAACAGAGGCCACCTGGGCCCCCGTGCGCCTCCTGCTTCCTCCTGTGAGTACGATCCACCTGTCTGTATCCTTATGAAAGCTCACCGTGCCTTATGCATGAGATCCCGTAAGCTTCTGCCAGTTCAGCGACACGAATCCAGCAACCTCTTCACATCACTGTGACACGATTTCTGCTCTCTCTTTTAGATATTCCTCTAGGTTTACACATACATTGTCATTTCTCCCACCATGTAAAACAAACCCTAGCCTGACCTCCACCTGTCCTCCAGCTAACACCAATATCATATTCTCCATTACTTCAAAACTCTCTGAAAGTATTATAAGCTCCCCTTTCCCAATGTTTCTTTATTCTCTACAGACCCCCCCGCCCATCAGTTTGTTCTCTTCAACCCTTGATTACAAGTGTTATTGTCAAAGTGACTCATAATATTCATTTTTTTAAAATCAAACGGAGTATTTAAGCCTCAGACCTCAGCATTGTTGAACTTTCGGCACATTTAACATCTCAGCCATCCTCGCTGAATGCTTTCTTCTCGGTTTGTGGGACACTACATATGCCCTCAATTGGATAAGAAAATGAGTAAGCTTTTGGAACGCTTACAAAAAGATATTTCTTGGGCTTCATCATAAACTTTACAAAACAGGACAGATTGATATACAATAAAACCTCTTTAACCTCTCCCTCAATGAAACACAGCAGTAGTCTATTAGAATTAGTTAATACATATCTAATTAATGAGGCTTGATACTTGAACATCTGCATTTTGCTCTCCATTTATTTTCCTTCTCCAGCAAAAACCTTCTGAACAAATTATATAATAGAGCAGTGCAATGAGTAGGGAAAAAAAAAATCCTGAACATCATCAGAGAAGATATAAGAAGGCGTGGTTGGCTTAAGGTTAAACCTGATTTTTTTCTCACTATAAGTCAAAGTACAGTATCTATAAATTAATGATTAAAATGGCCAAAATTATGACAAAGATAATAATAGCACATGTTTTTTGCAGGCATTTACTGAATGCCAGCCCTGTTCATATCGAGCTGGTTTGGGAGCTTGAACAAAATTTCCTGGAATTAAAAACATTTCTAGATGTTTCCTCTCCCCAGATCCTCCTGGAGATGGATAACTGTTATTGTCTCCCCTTTTTCAGTATGATCACACTTCCCATACTCATTTTCTGATACCATTTCTCCTCTCTGACATTGCCACCCCGACTGAACTCCATCGCTAGGTGCTTCAAAGCCCCAAAGAAGTCCCAGGTCCTCATTAGTCAGGAAAGCTTCTTAGGTTATTCTAGCTGCTATTAGTCTCTCTGGATGAGCCATTTTTATAATCATTTTCAATCAAAAAGTAAAATTTTGCTATTAACAAGCTATTTTATAGTTTTCTGTTGCACAAAATGAGCAATTTATTACACAGCCTTGTTCTCAACAATCATCAATCATTTTATACATCTAAAATATGCTCTTTAATGGCTATCAATTACATTATGGCATTTTTTGATTCCCAGAAAACTTAGTGTATTTATGTATGTGTGTGTATATACATATAGATAGATATAGATATAGATAGATAGGTATAGATATAGACACAGACCTAGATATATAGATATGCCTACCTACAAATTCCATTATTTTATAAATTATATGAGACAGAAATGTCAATAACTTACATGTCTAAATTATATAAGATCATGTCTGCATGTGTTTTAAAATTCCCGTTCTTGCTGATGAACTGCTTACATTTAATAAATACCCAGCTGTGACAGCTAAAATTAACACATCTTTCTGTAACATTAAGTAGAAAGCTCTGCAAGGCTGCACTGGAGTGGAATGGAGCATTTGCCAATTTTAGAACCTGTAGGGAAAACAGGGCACATTTTAGCTTCAATCGAGGGGGGTATCCCTAGACCAAACATCAGAAATTCTGTGTTTTTCAATGTATAAGTATTGCATTACTATTCTCATAATAAAAGTTCCCATTTATTGTATGTTTACTGGATTCCAGACTCTTATGATATTTGCTCATGTTACTGCCATATAATCCTCCTGACAACGTGAAGACAGGTCTGCTTGTTATCCTGATTTTACAAATGAGAGACTGACGCCCACACAGTAGGACTTGATTTTCTAAAGCTGTATTTGATCCCGTTATCCATTATCATCCTTCTTTGGTGCATTTCAGATACTTCTTAGTACGATTTCCTACCAACGTAGTTCAGGTGCGTTCCCCACTGAGTATACACCAGTCCCTCCCTGTGTACTCTCGTCCTTGTAATCTCTCAACCTGGTTTAACAACTAGATCGCCACTTTTTCATCTACCTATAACCATCCCAACAGGCACTCACCAAATGACTTCTGTGTATAAATCATAGTCCCAGCGATTGTGAAAGCCACAGAACTTCATAAAAAAAGAAGAGCTCTTGTCATCAGGGAATTTACACTATGTGTTTGGCTTCATAAAGGAGTATTAGTATCCTATTGCTGCCTCAACAAATCATTGGCAATGTAGTGGCTTAAAACGTTCATTTGTTATAGCACAACTTGGTGGGTTTGGGGTTCAATACAGACCTGACTTGGCTAAAGTCCTGGTGTTGTCAGGGTTGTGTTCCCTTCCGGAAACTCTGGGAGAGGAGCTATCTCCTGGCCCATTACAGCTTCTCGAGGCTGCCCACATCCCTTAGTTCATAATATTTTTTGTCTTCGAAACCAGCAACTTTGCATCTCTTTGCCTTTGTCTATGTCACATCTCCCTACGGCTCGCTTTGTCTATATCCTTCCTCCATGGAAGGACCTTCATGATGATATTAGGGATAATCCAAGAAAATCTATTTTAAAATCAACTAATTATCAATGTCAATTCTATCTGCAACTTAATTCCATTTTGCCTTGTAACCTAACATACATAGATTCCAGGGATCATGACAAAGATATATTTAGGGAGCTATTATCTGTGTCACCAAAGAAAGAGGAAGAGCATCAGATGAAGAGGGACCCACAAGAAGAAAAGAACAGAGCAAGGGAAACACAGATTATGTCCAGGGAACAGTCTTAGATAGAAACCTCACCTCGTGTTCCATGAAGACACCTTGCAGATGTTGCAGATAAGTTACACCATTGCAAGAACTTACCAGACATTTTTAAGTGGCCTCAATGCATTTGTTAGTGCAAGTTATAAAATACTGATAGCTAAGTATGGCAGGGGATAGGAGACAAAGGAGATGGAGAGAAGTAAGAGAGAAGAATCAAATGCTACTAAAGTGAAGAGATTTCTTTCAGCCTAAAATCCCAGTCCTGATCTTCCAATCGTAGTTTCAGCACAATGATTCAACTCTTAGAAGGTGGGCTGTCTTCAGCCAATACTGGTTGGGGACGGGGTGGAAAGAATCCAGAAATGAAGGGCTCGGTTCTAAAATGAAAAGCATGGAATTAATGTGTGATGAGCCATATGTTTGCAGAGTAATCTGGCAACAATTTACATAATAATTTTTAGGTGGAATCGAGCATCTTTAAGAAATCATCTCCTACTACTCACCATGGAGTAAATGAACTTTTGGAAAATGCTTAGAGTTTGGTTCTTCTTTTTAAAATAAAATTCCTAAATTCTTATCAAAACTGAAGATCCAAGCAAGCTTTATCTTTTCGGGGAAAAATTTCCAATCTTGATTTTTAGTCATATTGGCTGTTTCTTATTATTTAGCATTTGGCTATACTTCAGAAACAATTATTCTGCACTTATTTTATAAGCCTAGGGCATCTTTCCAATTAATGTAATTATATACTAGTCAGAACCACTTTTTTAAAAAGTCCTCATAGTTCTAACCACAGTGATCAGTATATAACAAATATAAGTGAATACTACTGAAGGGTCCTGATAAAAAATACCTCCCTGAGTCCATTTATATTTCAAATGCAATCATTATCCAAACGTGTTTGAATTTTTTTTAATTGTTGTAACTATTGCAGGTATTTATAATGACACAGAGTATGTTCAGGTGTGTTCAACTTTTCACATACTAGCAATAAATTTTAAAAAAAGATAACACGACATTTGTTGCACAATCACTATGTGCTGCAAGCAATTAATTGTAAGTATTCTATAAACATTAGCTCATTGAATGTTCATCAAGGCTCCAGATCACTGTAAAAATTAAATAAAGGGAATTGAATAGTTCCCTAAGAGCGGGATCTTACCAATGATCAGAGAGGAGTAGAGGAATACACTGCTCCAAAACATGACTGTGGGGTTCAGGACACGCCACCCCACCCCAAATATGCCACTTCGGTATATTGATTATTCTGAGCTCTTGAAAAGAACAGCTAATGCAGGAATGGGTTTTCTCTGAACTCCTCTTATCTGCCTTAAAAAAAAATCCTCCCAAAGGAACTCAGTTGTTGTAAGTTCCCTCCCTAAAGTTTCATCAATCAGGGAAGATTGACTCTTATCACAGGAGAAGAGACTAAAAGTTGACACCACACGCAGGCAAAAACTGTCACCATCACACCTCCCACCAATCTTTTAAGGGCCTATTCATTTTCTCTAATATCATTTCCTCTCTGTCCCGGAGGAGGTGTATGTTTCTCTGCCCCTTTCCCTGTTAAGATGGTACTGTATTTAATAATGAATTCTAGCCTGATCAGGAGGTAGCGCAGTGGATAGTCAGACTGGGATGCGGATGACCCAGGTTTGAGACACCGAGGTCGCCAGCTTGAGCGCGGGCTCATCTGGTTTGAACAAAGCTCACCAGCTTGGACCTGAGGTCGCTAGCTCGAGCAAGGGGTTACTCTGTCTGCTGTAGCCCCCGGTCAAGGCACATATGAGAAAGCAATCAATGAACAACTAAGGTGTCGCAACAAAAAACTAATGATTGATGCTTCTCATCTCTCTCCATTCCTGTCTGTCTGTCCCTATTTATCCCTCTCTCTCTCTCTCTCTGTCTCTGTAAAAAAGAAAAAAAAAATTCTAGGCCACCTTGAGGAGTTACTCAGTTTTCCCTGGTTATCACCCATGGGTTTAGGATATTTATGTGACAGTACACTCCTGAGCTTCTCTGTTAATCTTTTATTACAGGGGTCTCAGCTAACAAGTCAGAAGCGTAGAAGAAAAGTTATTTTTTCTCCCTTACAGTCAGCCTGCAAACACTGTTAGCTGCTTTTTAGTTTTTATATTATCTCATTCACCCAAAGAACTGGAGTTCAATAATGGCAAGGTTCCATTTTTTAGTACTTAATGAAAATGAGTAACCCCTCAATAACTAAGACGACATTACCGACAGCCTCCGGAGCTACTGCGGCCTAGTCCGGCTCGTTCTCCAGACCCCTCCCGCTCCCAGTCTGCACCGAGTTTGCCCGTTCCCCAGTGACAGGAGACAGCTTGCCTCATTTCGTTCCTATGGCATCGACATTATTCCACAACTAGAATTTTTAAGTGAAAGCCCTTGGGGGAGTGAGTGCATGATCGTGACCAGACATTTCAACGCATCCACCACTGAAGCAACCTGAGCCCCAAGAAAAGCTGACCGCGGTCCTGAAACGGCCTCCCTGTGGAGAGAAATACAGACACGGCTACGTTCTCTGTGCTTTTAAAAGAAAGCATGCACAATCTGACTTCGGGTGACGGGTATGCAACATAATTGAATGACAAGATAACCTAGACATGTTATCTTTGAATATATGCATCCTGATTTATTGATGTCGCCCCATTAAAAAAAAATAAAATTATTTAAAAATAATAATAAAAAAAAAATAAAAGAAAGCATGCAATTTTCAGAAGTCCGGGACACTGGAGAAGGATGCGACTCTTAGGTTTGGACGACAGAACAATTAGGTAGTGGAAGCACACTGCTGTCCCCCAAGTGGACACGTGTCAGAGAGACCCGCGTTCGAGTTTGCGGCGGGCGGGCGAGGCATGCGCACAAAACCCGGCCTCGGCAAACGACAAATGAGTTTGAGCATCTTTGGGAAATGCTGCGCACTGCAGCAACACTTGAAAGAAAATAGGTGCTTCTTTAATTTGGGGACGTAAATACAGTAATTGCCATTATAACTAATCGATCATCAAAGGCAGCTTGTGGAACACGGCTGGGGGGCGGGGGGGGGTGCTGTTCTTCAAAGCGCTGTCCCCTTTCTGAGGGCTTAGCGCTGCCCTGCGGCCACCGCCACCGCACCAGCCCCACCAGCTATTTCAGTGCAAGCGTGAAATATTAATGGTGCTGAAGAGCAATATTGCCCCTGGACAGCCATCTATCAGCGGCTCCCGTACTTTATTATCCAGGGAATCGAGACACTTCAATGCGGAAATGAAAAACAGCGGAGGAGGAGGAAAGGCCACGCCTTTCCGATCCACATTTTTCATGCAAGGAAAGCAAACTCTTCTGCAGTCCAGACAGATTCTGTTGAGGCCTGCCCCCGGCTACACTTCAGCCCTTCCGGCTACACTTCAGCCCTTCCATACGTTTCTTTACAGAGTTTCATCTTGTTCTTCATAGCTCTTCCTCCTTCAGCTCTCCCGAGCTGAGGGCAAACTTTTTAGAAGCTTGTTTTGATAACCTTTAGAATATGGAAAAGTGGTGATTTCAAACCAGTAGGAAAGTCCCCTAGGTAATAAAATAGCCTAGCGGCTCTATATTTTTGAATACATGAGCATATCTCTGAGACAATGCAGACCATCACAATAAAGTAAGTCACGGGGGGTCTTGCCCTCAATTTGTAATACAAAACAATACCAAATAAAGAGCATCTATTAAGTGCAATAAAACGAGGGACGTCTGTATCCATATCAGTAAATGAAAGGAAATAGTTTCTCAAAGTTCAGATTGTGTTTACGTTCCTTTTATTTAGTTCTGTCACACAATTCACTTAATTCATAGGTGTGACAATAATGAAAAATGTTGGGAAACCATTCCTTCACTCAAAAGACATAAAACTACTAATGCATCCAACTCAGGTGAGAAATGCTACAGTTTCTGTCATATATGGATTTAACATTTTATTCGACTGTCTCTATGTAGCATACTAACAACAATGGAAACAACATCATTAGGAATTTATAATGGCATTGTAATGGATAAGCCCTTGTCACCCATTATTTTGTTTAATCTTTATAGCAAACTCTGTGTGTCAGGTACTATTTTCTTACAAATGAGGAAGCAAAACTACAGGGCAGTGAAAGGTCTTTGCCTAAGGTCACAGAAGCGCATAGTAGTCAGGACTTACTCCTAGGCAGTGTGACAACTTGTGACCACACTGGAAAGCCTCTCATTCATATTAAAGAGAAATTCCCTCTTTCACTTCTTTTCTCCCATGGGAAAAAGGAATTGGGAGTGGGGCCCTCACATTTCATTCAGAGTGGTGTGCACTAGGCGCTGAGGCAATATACTGCTTTATTCTGGTGCCTTGGTCATTTTTTTAGTACAACACACAGAACACCAATGAGGTGCTTCTAAAATGATGATGTTTTACCGCTTTACAATGTTCACTTATTTAATCTGTATAATAACCCGATAAAGCAGATTGTGTTATTACTCCCATTTTTCAATTAAAACGTGTTTAACACATAGAAGTAATTTCACCAAGATTATGCAGCTGTAAATGGGAAGATATCCTCATATATCATTCCCCACAGCCAGTGTTACTGCCATTGTCATTTCAATGGAGTGGATGGTGCCTACACTCAGGGCAGACTCTTTTACTCACACCTGTGCCTTAACTAAAAAATAAAAAAGCTGGGATATTGCTGTAACAGGGCATATCTATTTTCTGTCATCTGGGGCTCCAATTAAAGACTTTTTCACAAGGTTCACTGGACTAATTCCATTTTCTCACATACGTAATTGCTAAATTATTCTTAGTTCCTCCTAAAACAGTGACTCCCATAGATGTCTGAACAAAGAGAAGCCAGTCAAGAGGGCAGTGGCGGCTACAGGCTTCTTGAAAGGTTTAATGCCAACTTCTCCAATTTAAAGAAAAGACAGAAACAATTTTGACAAGTTGCGTAACTCAAAATTATAGTCACTAAAACTCACTACTTGTGTGAGCTGTATGACATAGTGTGACAGGAATAGTTCTTGCATTTGAGATTCCGAAACTAGAGAGTACACCGATCAAATAGTATTTAATTACAAATTTGTTTTTCTTACACATTGTATTTCTTTGTGTGTTTATAAAACTAATACATATTTCTCTGAATTATAGTTTTATAATAAAAAATTGCGGTTATCTCTGGGAACTATATTAGTAGTTTCAAAAGTTGCAAATAGTCAAATAAATATGCCAAAAAGGTAATCTAAGTAGCAAAGATGTTACAGAGATGTGTAATACAAAGTGAAGAGAATTTCCTAGTGAAAGAGAACTACAAGGATAGTTGATTTGGCTTAATTGAGTCAATAGCCACAGTTAAATGGTTACTAGCCACATTAAGACAAGGAGAGGAAGGAGATAATTTCTAAAAATTACCTCTGGGAGGATGCCTTTTTAAATTTTTTTTTCTTCTTCTTTTTTTAATGTTGACAATAGAGATGAATGAGCAGCTAGTCTAGCCAATTAAAAGTCGTCTTTTGGCCCTGGCCAGTTGGCTCAGCAGTAGAGCGTGGCCCACTGTGTGAAAGTTCCGGGTTCGATTCCCAGTCAGGTTACACAGGAGGAGCATCCATCTGCTTCTTCACCCTTCCCCCTCTCCCTCTTCTCTGTCTCTCTCTTCCCCTCCCACAGCCAAGGCTCCATTGGAGCAAAGTTGGCCTGGGCACTGAGTACACTCCATGGCCTCCACCTCGGGTGCTAGAATGGCTCCTGCCGAAACAAAGGAACTCCCTAGATGGGCAGAGCATCGCCCCCTGGTGGGCATGCCGGGTGGATCCCGGTCGGGCACATGTGGGAGTCTGCCTCCCCGTTTCTAACTTCAGAAAAATAATTAATTAATTAATTAATTAAACAAACAAACAAGTCATCTTTTTAGTTTATCTTCAGAAGAGAAAGTATCAGTTCAGAAAATTAATCACTTTATGTAATCGAAAAATCTACATTTTACCTGAAATGTTTGATCAGCTTATTTTCATGATGAATTCGAGAAAGAACAAAATAGCGTCCTTAACTGCCCATTATTATAACTGACTTCTTTAAAACAAGCACAAAACCGACAATACCATGAAAAGGAAACAAAATAATTACTTGTCCTGCATGGAAATTACAGAAGCTCCCTGCCCTGCGAATTTCAGGGGGCACAGCAGGTGGCTGTGCTAATGCTGCCTCCTCCTCTGGCCCCTCCTCTGTGGAGCAAGCTACTCTGCCTGAAACTGCTTCCCATTTGTGATGACCAGTCTCTTGCAAAAATTCCATCATATTTGCAGTTTGAAAGAATCCACTTAAAACATGTAATCCTTCTGCAAGTACAATCTGTGTCCTGCCGTTCAAACCGTTGTTTTTGCACTAAGCCCTCATTCTATTTTCTTGAGCCTCTGATTTCTAAAGCAGCAGTTTTACTCCTCTGATTTCAAGAGAAAAGACTAAACTTTAAAAATTAGGCGTAAACAGCACCCCTGATGGGATTCTCTCCTTCCTGCTATCCACTGCCAGAGGTCAGGTAATATCAGTTATGTTCTGAAGGAACGACCGGATATTTATTTACCCTGGCACATGCAGATTCACCCGATATAGTTTTCCATTTAAAATGTCTTATCAGAATCATGTACTCAGAAGTGCAAGCTCACCTCACTATCCTCCAAAGAGAAATAAAAATAATAGTGTGCAGCAACTAGCTAAGAGCATACCCGTGGCTTGTTTCCAAGACTGTCTCTCTGGAAAACAATCCTTGTGGATTATAATAATGGGAACCACCAATCCCCATAAAGAGAAGCTAACACAAAGACTGAGATTTCTTTTTTCTTCTTAGGGTGACCAAGAGAAAGGTTTGCCTATTTTTGTGATAATTAAAAATAAATTGCGGTCTCCCAGTCTGTTCGCTGTCCTTCTAAAGAGTCAACAATGCTTTGTTGTCTCTCCGAACCCTTTTTGGTGCATCTCAACCTGGCTTTTTTTTTTTATGTCTTAGTTTATTAAAAATAAATGTTGTGCATTCTTGGTGTGGCTCAAAATAAACGATGGCTCATATTGTGCGTGGGTTCTTGCTCATGACAGTCCAGACTGCTAACAGATTGCTAATATGTTAACAGTTCTATTATAAGACTCTCAGAGATGCAATTTTTTATGCCATTTGTAAAGCTGAATTCACCATGTTAAACAAGTATTCGGAGGAAAGTTGGGATAGATGCTGATTAGCCCCCTACACTTTCTACATGTAAATGTCTACAGAAGGTGTAACAGACCCAGATGGCTGGGTCTCTGTAAGGTAACATTCTTCCAGGTGTGCCGCTTACCCTGGTGTGCCAACTCTGGGAGCCAGGATATTGATCTGTCATAGGCAGATGGGATCTCTGCCTCCTGGTCCAGATATAAATATAATAAAATTAAAAGTACTCTAAATGCAGAAGTTTTTTAAAATGATAGCTTTTTTTAAAAAATTTAAGAAATGCTGGATTCCAATGGTAAAATTAGATTTTTTTTCAGTTCCTTTTTCCAGAGATACTCATGAAAACCTTTAGACAAATGAGATTTAGAGTGTGTCTAGTTCTTTTGAGATTCAGAGCTTTTTTTTTTTTTTATCAAGAGAGATATTATTTACATGTGTTAATATTCTTTGAGGCTGTTTGTCCCAGAGTATTGGTCCATAAATGTATCCCAATAAATTTTCTTGGGATATGATGGGTCCTAACTTTTTCAAAATCATTTGTTCTGTTCCTCAAAGTAGTTCATTAATACTAGAAAAATATTCTGTGGAGAACTGTCTTGTCCCTCAGCCTTTAGATTACAACATCAATGAGGTTCACCATTGATTTAGATCGACACAGATAACAGGCCAACAAATTATATTGAGGACATACTTTCCAGGCACGATGGCAAATCAAACACTTTATATGCACAGAATTCCTACAAGAAGAATATAACCATTCTAATCTTATTCTGTGTATTTAGCACTCTTTTATAAAAAAAAAAAGTGAGAATTATTTTTTCATGAAACTGAAATTGTAAGGGAGTGATTTAACTTCAAAAGTAGTAAGATTGAGATGCCCAAACAATACTGTATAAATTCCCTCACTGTTTTCCACTATGCCAATTTTACTTGGAAGCAAAGTCTTAAAAAAAAAATTAAGCACCCATCCAGGTTTGTCATTCCAGTAGATTTCCTAGTAATTCCAACTAAGGTCCTAGTATTGTTTCCGCTCACTGTCACTCTTTTTACCATACCTAGGTCATGTGGCCCCCTCTGAGCTCACACACCAGGCTCAGTACCGCCTGAGGCATACACATTGCATCTAAAGGCTGGTGGTTCCCAAACGAACCTAACAGAGCTGTTACTGGATGTTACACCAGCCAAAACAATACGTAGCCACTATACCCTCATATTATACATATTTAGATCAAAAGTTTGGTAATGTGCCAAGTACGTAGAAATAAAAGTCACACTCAAGCCTACTGGCGCCAAAATCACTCTTGACAAATATAGCATACCACATATCAATGCCAATTTGACTAGCTCTGATATCAAACTTACAAGGATTGTTTATTCTAACCCATTCTCTAGAATGCAAATGAGCAAAATTCAACAAGTGGAAGTTGATATCTGTTCTTCACAAATTTTATCTATGGCTTCCCTTAAGGGCATGTGATAAAGGGCTTGAATTCTCAGAAAATATGAACTATTAGTCAAATGGATAATAATCTTTTGTTGTAGCTTGAAGGATTTTTATTATTTTCAATTTAAGTAATGAATTCAAAACTGATTTTATTCTCTAAGCTCCGAAATATGACAAAGAGCTAAGGCAGACAAAGTAGAGGGTGATTCAAAGAACGTCCTTTTCGAATTTCTTTTAAAAATCTCTACGATTCTTCACCCTTTTGGACTTCTGATGAGCACTTTATTTTTTTAATTTTTTAAAAAATTTATTCATTTTAGAGAGGAGAGGGAGAGACAGAGAGAGAGAGAGAGGAGAGACAGAGAGAGAGAAGGGGGGAGCAGCTGGAAGCATCAACTCCCATATGTGCCTTGACCAGGCAAGCCCAGGGTTTCGAGCCGGCAACCTCAGCATTTCCAAGTCGACACTTTATCCACTGCGCCACCACAGGTCAGATGATGAGCACTTTTTAAAAAAGGGCTTCCTGAGATTGGAAAACAGGTAAAAATTCCCAGAACTGAACATGAGTATCTGCTCACATAGGACTGACTGCAGGCTGACATCCAAATCCTGTATGTCTCGTGCTCCACATCAGCTGACTAGCCTCTCATTATGACTCCTAATAACAAAAGTTCTCATGATAACACAGCACGCTCGGCAGAGTTCACACTGCTTTACATAAAACATCATCAAAGTAAAGATGAACATATCCACTGCCTCACACCGGAGTCATGTTGATTATGACAGTATCATTTTCAAGATGAGAAAACATAGGTTAAGTGACTGTGGAAGGTCACACATTTCCTCTCTGTGAAGGAGGGTGACAGTTTTGCTTGCAAACTTTGGAGAAGTAGAAACAGCATTGCCTAAGCAGGCACGGACCGACCATGGCTGCACCCTCCGTCTGTAGCATGCTGTGTATTAGAAATGCAGAGATCCTCAGATATCATGCGTCATTGTTGTTTTGCTCTTGCACGAGTCATTAATTAATCTTCACAATGATCCTGAAATTATTATATGTCTTTAGTTGTCATTTAGTTTTTTTAAAGTCTATTCATTTTCTTAATGAATGATATATTTTAATAGCCATTTCTCCAAAGAAGACATACAAATGGCCAAGAAACTCATGAAAGGTTGCCTAGTCAACATCAGTCGACATTAAGGAAATACAAATCTAAAGCCCACCGAGATAGAAGCTCATCACCACCAGGATGGCTATAATCCACAAGTGGGACAATAACAAGAGAGAGATTGGATTTTATCACGCCTTGCTAGTGGAAACATAAAATGGTACAGGTGTTATGGAAAAGTCTGTATTTCATAAAAAAGTTAAACATATAGTATATGACCCCACTATTCAACTCCTAGGTATACGCAAGAAAGAGAAAGGCAAATGTGTAAAGTTGCAAAAAATTTGTACACGAATATTCATAGTGGCACATTCATAACAGCCAGAGTAGAAATAACCCAAATGTCTACCAACTAGTGAATAAAAAAACAAAATGCGATATTAACCATTCAATAAATTATGAGGCCAAAAAAAGGATGATCCATTATTTGAACCTTGAAAATACTATTCTGAGTGAAAGAATTCAGATACAAAAGTCCGCAGATTGTATTATTCTATTTATATATAGAGGGGACAGAAAGTCGAGTCTTGGTTGCCAGGGGTTACAAAGACATGGGAATGGAGGCAACTGCTCTCCGTTTTCGGGGTGATTGAAACCATTCTGAAATTAGGTCTTGGTGATGGTTGTACAACCTTGTGATTAATCCTCAAAATCACTGAATGGTACATTTTCAAAGGGTAAATTTTATGGGATATGAATCATATCTTAAATTTTAAAATATATAAAAGAATCTCTAAGCAGGTTTGCTTTCTTTTATCTCCTTTGTTCATTGTGTAATTAAATAAGGTTGATGATTCCTTTTCGGGTATATGATCTAGTTTGTGGTTTTCTGAAAAATAATCAATTTACACAAACGGTGTTCAGTTGGTTTCAGGGGCGGAAATGACTCAGCGAAGAATGTACTGGAGCATTAAATGAGTCAGCTCCGACGAAGGCCCAGGCTTGTGAGAGCTGGTATGGTCACACGATAGTTACTGGAGAAGCGGTATCCATTATTTTATAAATGAGCCTAATGTAATGGGAAATCCTCTGAAGGGTAGTGGGTCATACCAGAACCTAAGCAACAAAGAGGCAAGTTAAATATTTAAGTAAAATTGAACTGAGAGTCAACTTAATTTTAATGTTAATTATTTATTTTTTTTATCCAGTGAGAGGAGGGGAGGCAGAGACAGACTCCCACATGCACCCCGACCAGGATCCACCCAGCAAGCCCACTAGGGGGCAATATTCTGCCCATCTGGGACCGTTGCTCTGTTGCTCAGCAACCAAGCTTTAATGCCTGGGGTGAGGCCACAGAACCATCCTCAGCACCCAGGGACAGCTCGCTCCAATCGAGCCATGGCTGTAGGCAGAGTAGAGAGAGAGAGAGAGAGAGAGAGAGAGAGAGAGACAGAAGCAAGAGTGGGAGGTGTGGAGAAGCAGATGGTCATGTCTCCTCTGTACCCTGACCAGGAATCCAACCCAGGACATCCACCTGCTGGGCCAATGCTCTACCATTGGGCAAACTGGCCAGGACCTGACTTAATTTTTAAAAAATTCAATAATATCTGCTGACAGAGAACTAAAAAAATATATCTCCATGTTAAAACTAGAACTTTACTCATCCATACCCTTCCAAAGAAATTAAAAAAATAAAAGAATTGAGAGTCTACAAAAGTCAAATAACAAAGGCTGGTAAACCTAAAAACCCATCTGACTGCAATCACTGGGCCAAATGCTGGCATTGCTTCTCAAAACCTTGCCTTCTTCCTATGCTTGTTGAGCAATAACTATTGAGGCTGAAAGTTTTTCTGAAAGAGTTTACTGAGCCAGAAATGCCACCCAGAACAAGCACCAGGTCCCTGGGCGTGCAGTCTGAAGCACCAGCAGCAGGGCGAGATGGGGACAAACCTGCCCGCTGTCCTGGGGCGGCTCGGGCTCCTTTAGGTAACAAGTCTGCAGAAGAAAATCAAGTTGTTTTGAAAGAATTTACACTGGCTGCAGATGAGGAGATGGGGAGGTAAATTGGAGAAGTCCTGGCTAGGTGCATAGCCTGTAGAAAGCGAAGTCCTTGCTGCTTCGGGGTTGGTTGTGGGCCACAGCCTGGAAACTTCCTGCAGAAACAAGATGTGGTGGCTGTCTATTCTCTCTAGATAAGAGCTCAAAGGGCAGCCTGGAAGTCGATTCAAAATTTCAACATGCATTCAGGAATGTGAACGGTCATTTGTTGGTTTTGACCCTCAGCTCTGTTAGCTGATTAACTTCCCTTCCCTCTGTCCCCTCCTCTGGCTGCTGTAATTAATCAGGATATGTCAGGATTTTTCTCTTGCCATGCTGCTGAGCCTGTCTCATGTCCCCTCAGGGTTGCCTCGCCTGCAGTGACCAAACTGGACTTCAGAGTTTTCCTTCTGTTTTACATAAAAATGTACCACCTTATTTAAAGATGCTTCTCCTACATCTCATGAAACATTGGTATCTTCTTGATATCTAATGGTTGAAATTCTATAACTTCTATTTTTCAGTTATTTAACTCATGAGAAAACGTATGAGAAGAGATACAGATATCTAGATGAGTCAGCTAAAATCTGGTTCTTTTCAAATCACTGTTTTTACAGAGTTTTCCCATGGTACAAACCAGGAAGTCATCAACAGCAGGCCTACCATGTGAACACAAAATGGGTTAATATGAAGAGTGAACTTTTATGATTAGAATCCCAGTTGACACTAATTCTTTGATATAGACATATAGGTATGCTATAATTGTATCAACCGTTTTTCTTTTCTAAACTTTCACACTGGTGAACTTTGATGCATCTGTTTTCTAACAATTTATAGTATGCCAGAAATTCTAAAATGTTTCAACTTTCTTAGTACATGGGGGACACAGCTCAATTCTAAAAGAAATGGTCTTTTTATATGAACTGATCAAAACCTAATTTTTTAACTTAAGAAGGGCATTTTACTCAAGATTGTAATTACAAATTGATGAATGATTTTTACTCAGAAAAAAATATGCTTTGCCTATATAGAAATGAAAACTCAATGTGTTAAATGCAAAATACATTGAACAATATTCCTTGCCCTCACATGGTTTTTAAGCCAGTGGTGTTGGTTAAAACGTGTACAATTGTTTGTAATGCAGCTCACATGCAATTCTTGTCACAAGAGATATTCTCTTCTATTGAATTTTAGAATAAAGAATGATTGATCACTTTCAAGTAGGACTGTTGAAAAGGACAGAAAGGGATGACTCTATGGAAGAGGAAAATGAAGAAGACCGCCAGGGGTGGTTACAGTTTTCAATGTGGTGGTGAGAAGCACCAGGTATGGCGAGACTATGGTTACAGTTTTCAATGTGGTGGTGAGAAGCACCAGGTATGGCGAGACTAAGACCAAGAAGTGGAAAGTCCTGTAGACTGTTTAGGGATAGATTAGAACCAAAGCACGTAATGATTTAAATAGAGTATAGAATTAAACTGTATTAGAGGTTGTAGATAACTTGTTGAGTTTGAGTTTTTCTTTCCTTTGGATATATTTCCAGTTGTGGAATTGCTGAATCATATACTAATTCTATTTTTAATTGTTTGAGGAATCTGCATACTGTTTTCCTTAGTGGCTGAACCAATTTATAGCCTCACTGACAGGGTACAAGGATTCCCTTTTCTCCACATCAGCATTTATTATCTCCCGTCTTTTTGATGATGGCCATTCTAACAGGTGTGAGGTGATGTCTTGTGATTTTAATTTGCATTTCCCTAATGACTAGTGATGTTGAGCATCTTTTTGTGGAAAGGTTGGTTTTCTGTATACAGCAGTGGTCCCCAATCCTTTTTGGGCCACGGACCGGTTTAATGCCAGAAAATATTTTCACAGACCATCTGTTAGGATGGGACGGATAAATGTATCACGTGACTGAGACAAGCGTCAAGAGTGAGTCTTAGATGGATGTAACAGAGGGAATCTGGTCATTTTTTAAAAATAAAACATCATTCAGACTTAAATATAAATAAAACGGAAATAATGTAAGTTATTTATTCTTTCTCTGCGGACCGATACCAAATGGCCCATGACCGGTATTGGTCCGCGGCCCGGGGGTTGGGGACCGCTGGTATACAGTATCTTCTTTCAAGAACTGGCTATTCAGGCCCTTTGCCCATTTTTTAATTAAGGCATTTGAATTTTGCTATTAATCTGTATGTTCTTTATAAAGTTTGGATATTAATGCTTTATCAGATAAATAATTTGCAAATATATTCTTACACTCTGTATGTTGTTTCTTTTTATTTTGTTGATGGTTTCTTTTACTGTGCAACATTTTTTTACCTTGATGTAGTCCCACTTACTTATTTTTTGCTTTTGTTGCCTCTGTTTTTTGGTGTCAAATCTAAAAAATCATCTCCCAGATGTGAAGGAGCTGCTGCTCTCCAGCCCTGTCCAATTCAACTGATGCAAGTGCTGGTTCTTCTCTGAATAACAGGGTCTTGTTCCCCGGATTCTCTTTATTTTTTTCTTTGCTATCGATTTATTTTATCTTATTTATTTACTTTTTATGTATTTCAGTCAACATTCAATATCATTCTGTTTTCTTCAGATTCTCTTAACTCCCAGAATTCTGAATAACAATTTGCTATCATCATCTTAATCATAATCATTATAATAGAGCCCTATATCAATTATCTCATTACATTTCACAAGAGTTTTATAATTTTTTTTTCTAATGACTACCATTTCTACACATGAAGAAACTGACACCTACAGTTAAGCCACTCCCAGGATGAAAAAATTAAGGATCCTATATATTACTTGTCCAAGTTCAATGTGAAGTCCCTTGACCAACACCATTCAGCTTAGTAAGCTGTGGATTCGATTCAGTTTACATTTGCCTGTGAACTAAGCCCTGTCTCTTACTAAATATGCTTGTTCACAATCTAGACCCCCATATTCCCCTCTAACAACTGATACATTTTCTTATCATTTTCAAAGTCTGCCTTTGGCATGCTGACTTGTCCATTTGTCTGAATGTCCCTGTAAGAAACAAGAACTTGGATCTTCTTGATAGGGTGGTCTTGGAGACAGAGCTCTTTTCAATCACCCCATGGTAGTAAAGCTTGTCTTTTTTTTTAAGACTTTATTTATTTATTCATTTTAGAGAGGAGAGAGAGAGAGAGAGAAAGAAGGGAGGAGCAGGGAGCATCAACTCCCATATGTGCCTTGACCAGGCAAGCCCAGGGTTTTGAACCAGCAACCTCAGCGTTCCAGGTCAATGCTTTATCCACTGCGCCACCACAGGTCAGGCTAGCAAAGTTTGTCAAAGCAACTCTTATCTCAAACTGACCAACTCCATTCTACTTCTAAAATATCTACATAAAATTTGGGTTTAGGATCTTCCTTAGTATATCTCAAGCTGTGTGCGAAAATTAAGAAAAATAAATTATGTATATAAAGTAGAGACTGTGAATCTATAGAAATGAATACAACAGAGCAACTCTTTTTATCTCCTTAAATATATTTATTAACCCCCAATCTAGCTTCTGCACCACTAAGCCTCCTCATTTTGATTACATTTGTACCTTAGGTTCTGTTCCTGTTAGCTTATCAGATCAATAAAGTACAAAAAAAAAAAAAAACAACACACATGCTGATGACACTATTTGAAATGGCAGATCAAATAACCGGGAAGACTTAAAGGAGATTATGGAGGCTCTAGGGCAATCATTTGTGGAGCTAAATCTCCAATGGCTTTAGAAAGATGCAAAAATTTGCTTAATAGTCTGGAATATCAGTTGAAGGACATAACAATATTTGTAAAATAACCAAAAAATAATAATAATACTAAAAATAAAACATCTATTGCGTGAAAGCATAGAGATTGAGATAAAATTTTTCTCACTAAGGAATTTTTTAAATTACATATATTGGGGTGACATTAATTAATAAGATTATATAGGTATCAAGTGTACATTTCTGTAATATATGATCTGTATATTGTATTGTGTGCCCACCACCCAAAGTCAAATCATCTTCCATTACTATGTATTTGGCCCCTTTACTACACCCACCCAACTTCTGTCCGGTAACTGATATATCATTGTCTGTATCTACGAGTTTCAGTTTTATATCCTACAAACAAAAAATTTTTAAAAAACCCAGTTTTCTATGTCTGATTTGGAGATAGAAATAACACTTCCATATAAAATGTACATTTATTCTGAAGGTAACACAAATTCTAGGCTGAAATAAAAACTATAAAGCTGATAGATGGGAGAATTTTTCTATTCTATCTAGAAAATAAAGAAAAAAGAAGGTAATAAGGTAAGTCAAATATAATGTAAAACTCAACTTGGTCCATTAAGACCAAAGCTACCTGTGGTGTGCTGTTGAGATTAATCTGAGAAGCCCCAGAAATGTTTGGTGCTTTAGATTTCGGCCAAGAAAAGTTTCCCCCAGTAAACGTGATATTATTCACAACAGTTTCATTACAACAACAGAAACTCAATTCAAGTCTACTTTATGTAGAAGTTGAATTTACTGGCTCATGTAATGGAAAGTTCTATACTGTGGAAAGTGATGGGCCCAGAGGTTCAAACCATGGGTTTATATGCTGGTGGTTTTCTCTTCATCTCTAAGCTCTTTGTATTCTTCCCTATTTGGTTTACTCTCCTTTAAGCCTTTTCCATGATGCCCTTAGAAACTTCCAATTCCCTTTCACAGAGAGCTACCTTCTTCCCAAGAATCAAGGCAAAGGTTCTGAAATTAAGGTCACTGTTCCTGATTGGTTAGTAAGTCCATTTATAAACTGGTCTCTTTGGCAAAGGAGATATAATTAGCAGATTGGTAAGCAGGCTTAGAGCCTGAGGTGGATTTAATTCTCACTCAGACCAGTTGGCCAAAGGAAGGTTGGAATCCAATGGAAAATGGGATTCAACACTTGCTAAGAGAAGCAGAAATGGTTACTGGCAAGGCCAAAGCTACAAAAGTTCCCTGTTCCTGCCTCTTGTTTTGTTCTTCTCAATAAAACAAACTGATCTGTTTGTTTTTATTCCTTCCGCATTTACACTTCACCCTAGTTTACACAATTAAGAGTAGTTTCTTGAATGTTTTCATTCTTTTCAGACTTGCATATACCACTTCTCACACATGGAGTGCTCTTCTTCACTCTTCTTGTATGACCAGTGTCATTAATTCTGTTTAAACATCAATTCCTCAAAAAAAACTTTGAAGTAGAGGCCTGGAGACTTCGATTTGCTCATTACCCTGTTAGAGTATAAACCAAATGAAAACCTTTGCTCCAGTGCACTTGAGAGAACACTTGTATCACTAGAGACCAAAAACTCAGATCTCTGGAATGTGCTATATTTCAGCATAATCAATATTGAATGAGAACAAAAATGTACTGAAAACAGAGCTGGGCGGAGAGGAACACAATCTGACAGGAGTGAGTTATTATGGCTGGAGGGCAATGAAAAGTTTGTTGAACAGTAAAAAAGTTAGAAAGACAATAATTCCATGGTGGGTGTTTGTGTATATTAGAGTGTTCTACGGCTACATTGAGCCAACTATGAAGACCTGACGTTGGAAAATTCAAAATAAACCCGTAAGAATAAACCCGTGAAATCAAAAGTGACTGCATAACTTCAAAACAACAATAACAAAATTAAATTCAAACAACATTCTGCTGTCTATCTCTAAAGAACCTTCTCTCTCTTTCAATAAATAATTTAAAAAGATGGGGGAAGGGGGAGCAGTTTCAGGCTCTTTTCCTAGGAGTTTCCAAGCCATCACTCTTGGTTATGTTTTGAAATGACTAATTATCATAATGTTCAGGGAAGGCAATGATTTAAAGACTGTTGATTTGGGTTTTGTTTTGGGCTGTTTTCAGAGCAAAATTCTTTGACTAAAATGAACTAAATCCTGCTCTTGCTATCTGGTATGCTCTTCTCTCTGACTTTACTTAGGTAACTTCCATTTAACTTACAGTCTTATCTGAAATAACATTTTTCCTAAACAATATATCAAAATGTTCGTCCATCTCCCATGTACTCTTACAGAATTTTGCATTTTTTTCTCTAATTGCACACTTTTCCTTGGAGGTTATTTGTTTTATGTCTGTCCATTTCCCAGGCTATAAGCTCTATGAAGGCAGCGTCCATGTTTGTTCTGCTCCTCTACAGGATATCCAGGGCTTAGCCTGTCCCACAAAAGTCATTCAACAAATATTCATGAAATAAATACATACAGTTCATCCTCAAGACTCAGCACAAGTACCTGCAACTCCAGGTAGGTATCCTTGGTCCCGCCGACCTGTAGATGTCCTTGTTCTGTCTCCAGAGACATCGGTAGATAGCACTGTCATAGCACGTATCACACAGTGCTGACTCCATCCTTATTATTTTCCTTTGACTTCTAGAAGAAGCCTAACACAGTGCCTGAAATAGAAAGAGCTCTAGAGTGAATGCTGTTGCATAAGTTAATGGATGAACAAAATAATGGCTATGCCCTTCACCCACCGCCTCCCAGGCCAGCATACACAGTGTCACAATCTGGCTGAGGACCTAACAAACGATTACATTGAACCCTTCTAAAATGCACTCCTCTCTTGATAACATTGTTACCGAGAAGAAAAGATGCCATTATAATAGCCTCATCTTCTGAAAGTATTTTTTAAAGGTACGCTTTGAGTGTCCTCGCTCCCTTACACAGTGAGAAAATATTTTTAGCCACTTGATTCTTAATTTCTTCGATGTGACGATAGAACAGTGCCGCTGACCGCACTTTCCATCATGTGAATGAAGACTAAGTAGTTGACACACTCCTTGTGGGGTGACATGATTCCAGTGTGATTCAGCTGCTTTTCACAGACACGGAGTGAGAGTGACTCATAACACCTGAGGAGCAGCAGCGTGACTCCCCTTGAAGAGAAATGCTAATAAAAACCCAGATCAAGGCCTCTGGGTCCCTTTCAAATAAAAGGAATGAGGCTAGGTATTGACGAGTACCAAGCTCTCTTTTCACTGGGGACCTGGAGGAGACTCCTTTGCCTTTGACGATAAGAGAGTAGCTTCCATGACTAAGAAAATGTGCTTTTATTCGCGGCTAAGGAATTACACATTTATCATGTGTATGTGTGAATGACTGGGTCATATGTTGATCTCATATATAGATATATGGCATACATATGCAATCTATACATAAATAGCATATACTGTATTTCCCCATGTATAAGACAACACCTTTTTCAAAAAATTTGTGGTCTAAAAACTGGGCGCATCTTAAACATTGGTTGTAAATTTTTTTACTTGCATTTTCCAGTTTTTCGCAGGAAATGGAACTAGGACGAGGCAATATATGAAGACAGTGATTTGTCATCAGACACAGATGAGAACAAGCTAATGAATGAGAGCTTTGACAGTGATAAGGAGTTGTTTGAATTTTAGGATAAATAAAATTTGAGTTCAATAACTTTATGTATTACATTTTCCCCCCAAATTTTGGCCCCCCAAATTAAGGTGTGTCTTATACATGGGAGTGTCTTATACATGGTATGTATATATGTTATATATATAATGAATATGAATACTCATTCAACAGATAGGTATTGAAGACCTACTATGTACCAGCAGCCACTGTTCTAGGTCCTTAGAGGTACTGATGAACAGAGCATAGGGAATTCTTACCTTTGTGGAGTTAATATTATAGTAGCGGAACATATGAGAAGCCAATGTATAAATCAATAAAAGTTAGGAAGTTTTGTAAGGGGCTGAACAGGATGTTAACTAAGAAGGGGGAACCACTTTAGGCATTTAGATATACTCAATGTTTCAGTGAGAGGTTAGCACATTTTAAAACAAACAACAGTCTAATAACTTCATTTTTAATGATCCTTTAAACAGTGTAGGATTGTCATATATTTAAGTACTTTAGTAGTCAAATATTTTAATTAACTCTGATATAGTTTTAAAAATGAGACAATTGCTAAGTTCAGATTTTTCTTCTAAAACCACAAATTACTAAAATGAAATTACTATTAATATATTTTTTTTAAATATATTTTTAAAAATCCCAAGTGTGGCTTTGATATGAGTCAGCTGAGAACCGTTTGTAAAATAAGGATTCTGGTTGCCCATCTTCAGAGCTACATAATTATATTTTTATGGATACGACCTATGAATATAAGTATTTTAAAAGCTCCCAGGGTAATTCTGATAGCGAGCCAAGTTTAAGATCTGTTCAGTGTGGGCATACCAAGAAAATATCCAGAACAGTGCTTTCCAGAATTCAGGTCAGCAAACTTGTCCAGCTGGATAAAAATTCAGCTATGTTTTCCAGCCCAGGGGTTTAATTCATTAGGTTTAGATGGCTGTTTGTCCAGCTTTCACCAAACTCCCTGGAGAATACTGATGCGCAGATACATTTTTGAAAGTCACTGTTTTGAAGAAAACATTTTGATCAGCATAATTGCCTTCAGGTACCGGTATGGTAATTCTTACAACAAACCTGGGGCAGACTACCAGCAAATTTTCAAATAACTTCTTCCTATTGAAAAAAAATGCTACAGGATATGTCAACAACAAATATACTTTCCTAAGAAAATTCTGCTTTTGAAAAACCAGGAATAGATGTTTATGATATCAGATAGAAAGATGTATCTGGCTAGCTGGTTTTCACGTGTATCTAATGGAAAATGCATTTAAATGAGAATAAAAGTTACTACTTACACACAAAAGATGAGATTTCAGAATTATTCTGATACTATTCTTTATAATACGTATTGAGCATAAAGACCACAATGATGAATTTGACATTCATTTAGACATGAAACTTAGTCTGCTTTGAGTTATTTTCTGATGTTTGTTATCTTATTACTTGGGGAAAAAAATC